>NC_056740.1:213568355-213570470 GCF_019279795.1 Protopterus annectens
AGTGCATTTTGAGATTCAGACTTCTAGCGTTGAGTAGCATGACCCTGAGATTGCATTTGTTTGTAGCTGCTACGGTGGTATGTGTGCGTGTATATATGGCCTTTTGGGCAGTTTTTCCATCTCTCTCAACTTTCTGATTTATAAGCCCGCATTTGCACTTGTTTCCCCCCTTTCTTGTAACTAGTTTAGTCCAGATACAGATTCTTAGTTTTAGCACTTGAATTTGCTTATTCATGATCAGCACTTGTTCAGAACTTGTTGTATGCACTAAATAAGCTAATTACTACAGCACTCAGCCTTCCTCATTACCTAGGGAAAACAGTTTTGGTACTTACTTTCCTCACTTGCTTAGAGAAAAACAGCTCTTGTACTCACTTTCCTCACTTATCTAGAGGAAAATAGTTTTTTATACAGGCATATCCAAGGGTCAGCTCCAAAGGTTCTCTCCTGTCTATCTGATGAATCTGGGCATCTTGGGCCAATGTAGAAATTGCCTTATGTACACAGACAACCATCTCCTCCTACCACCCAATACTACAACCTGGGAGAGATGCACTTATCTAGCCAAACTGGAGATAAAGCTCTCTCCAACCAAGACTGAACTGGACAGTGAAGAGGAGAAGGTAAACACTTGCACCACACCTCACATCGCATAGTCTCACTAAATCTACACCACCAAAATCCACACACAAACACAAACATTCGCGGAGGCTGTCAATAATCTGCTCAAGCAATAGAGACTTCCAAAGCATAAATGCAAGCAACCTCCACACCTAACACAACCCAAATGACACATAGCCCACAAACTCAGTGTGCCACTCAACCACAACCAATAAGGCAAAACAACGTATCCAACACACTAGTCATAGGTGACTCTATAGTCAGGCACACTGATGTCCCATTCACCAGGCTAAACAAGGAGAAGTTACTGTCAGCTGCCTGTCGGGTGCCAGGATCCACCACATAACCCACACACTCAGGTCACTCCACAACAAGTACAAATATGACTCTGTCATTGTCCATGTTGGTGTGAACGACCTGAGACGTACCTCTCTGGACTACATGAAAAGAGACATGGAAGAGCTCTCCGATCTTGTAGCCCAAGCAGGTATGACCCTAGACCCGAGTAGTCTTCTGCCATCACCCAGAATGATACCGCAGTACAAGGACAAAATGATTGACTTCAACAACTGGCTAAGCTTCTGGTGTCATTCTAAAGGGATCCAGTATCTGTCTGCCTGGGAAGACATGGTCGACAGACCATGATGCTTTGCCAGAGATGGCCTGCACCTGTCACCCCTGGGATTACGCATACTGGCTAAGGTTCTTGCCGCCCCTATAGTGCCTTTTTTAGGCAAGGTTCAAATGACAAATTCACCACCGTAACAGGACCAGGCAAGCAAAAACTGAGGGTGATGCTACTCAATGCTAGAAGAAGTCTAAATCTCAAAATGCACTCATTCGAGGCACTCCTTAAAATGGAGGACATCGATACTTGTGCAGTGACTGAGACCTGGTTCAAGGCTCCAGAGAGCACCCCTGCACTACCAGGCTATAACTCATACCACACTTTTCAGCCATGTAACCTGGACCAGAACACTAAAGTCGGAGGTGTGACCATATTCATTAAGGATATCCACACCTCCAGGCTAGTTGCGCAGCAGAATGCATCCGAGGTTATCCAAGTGCAACTAACTCTGGGAAAAACTGCAATCCAAATTGTTGCTTGCTACAGATCCCCCACCATGCCCCAGGATTCACACTCCTCTTTTCTTGATGTACTGGAAAATATTAGGGTTCAAACAAACACCCTAATAATGGGCGATTTCAACTACCCCACCATTAACAGGGAAAACTACTCAAGTACCAACTCCTTCGCTCAACGCTTTCTGGAATTCATAAACTCCAATGCCCTGGATCAACTTATCCACACCCCCACCAGGGGCAACAATATCTTAGATCTAGTCATTACCAACATGAGTGACTGGTGTTCCACACCTGAAGTCAATGCCTCACTGGTCCGATCCGACCTTAAGCTAATCACCCTAGATATCCACATCCTGCCCCCACTCCTGATTAAGGAAACCACAGTAAAAATTTTCTCCAAAGCCCCCA
>NC_056740.1:213624239-213679239 GCF_019279795.1 Protopterus annectens
CAAGCAACATTATATATACCTGCACAGGTCTGGAGAGTGGGTCTGTGCTAACAAGGCAGACTTCCATTACACGATCTTTCTTCATAGGCAGTGGAAGAGTTAAATAGCAAAAGGGATCAAATGTTACCGATATTTTGGAACACTCTGGGCAGACTAAAGTGGATTTGAAAAGGCCATGGAAAATATCTACTATAACAGAGTCATTTCTCAACCGATGATTCCTCCAAGATTCTTCTGCAACCACCTTCAGAAAGAAAGAAAGAAAAATTAAGAACATTCATAAATTGTTTTAGTCTCGAAATAGCTAATATGAGCTAATCTTGAGATGCAACAAATTACTCATTACATAGGAAACAAAAAGTGTTTAACATTAGACAATACTCGGTACAACTGTTAAGGAATGCTTACTGTTATATAATGCAGGTAGTGCCTCAATATTTAAAAGCATTAACCTGTAAATCATGATAAATGGGACTGAAAGCAGTTGCAAGTAATACAACTCATTTGTGTCTACGGTATGATTTTTCTTTATGTACTTGTCAGCACCTACAGCATAATTGTCAAAAAATAAGCATTCCAGTCATGCATGCAGCTCTCCTCTGCAATCTTCATTTTTGGAAAGCAATGAAAGATTTATAAAACAATTACATAAGCACAAACACAGTCAGTTCCACGAATGTGCATCTCCAAAATAGAATTTGAAAGCAAATCAACAATTTTTAAAGCATTACAGCCTCCACAGAAGAAGTGAACATAGTAAAACTGTCTCGATGGGCCACCTACTGCCCTCTTCACCTCACAACAAACACAGCAGATAGTAATGTACCACTCACTTCGTGCTTGTGTGTGCACGTGCGTGAGCAATGAAACAAATACACACAAAAACATTCACTTTTTAACTGGAGTATGCTTCCATTCATAGAACCAAAACAGGGGTTGAAGCTTAAAATGGACAATTGTGCTAGTTAACATCACATCGTAATAGCCAATTGTGGCATCTTTCAATCTCCAGCAAATAAAAACCCTCATTTCCTCATGTTTTTTTTCTCTCAAAGATCCAGTGGATGCTTATTTGAAAAATCAGGGCATCTCGCCACACATCTTGTTTACTAGGTTATATCAGTGTTACAGCAAATGTGTAACAGTAGGAACTGGAACAGGAGGAGCAATGAGCGGCAGTGTAGTGATCCACACACTATTGCTAATCTCTTTTCCCAATCAAGTCACAGCATACTTATTTTTACATTGTGGCATTTTCCACTTTACAATGCCAGTGCTGGGTAAGCAAAAAGCTATTACCTTATCTGTTTCCACTGTTTTAGCCAGTTGATTTTTTCCCCTCTCAGTTTGCATGCAATATGATCAAAATCAGTGACTGTTTTTTTTCTATGTTAAAATGTCGATACTACATGTCTTGAACAGCTGTAAGCAGATTATAATACTTATGTAAAGCTCTGTGTGTACTTAGAAGCACCAGCAGCATTACCTCTCGAGTGTTCTTTGATTTTCAGAGATGGCCTTGATTTTGACTCCAAATTTTACTCTGTCCCTGCTAATGTTTTGTAAAACTGATGATTCTTTGGAGAAAAGATGGTGGATTATAATTAACATTACTGTAAAATTTCAGAAAATTCATGCTAATTCACCTTATCATATTCTGTCAACTCTTAAAGATAGCAATACTAATATTTTGAAAAAGTATCCTTGATATGGGGGCATATGTCCTTGATTACTTCTTTACTTGTCCTGGATTTGGATGGTAAGACACAAAGCTATAAACCAGCAGTTTGGGAAGATTACATTAGTTTTGCCATTAAAATCACTGGCTGATATAACACAACGTTGTCTCATGATACACAGTAAGGCCATATGTGCCTAAAACCTGCAACAGAATGGATGTTATTCTTAAACAACATCACTCTTTTTATGAATATGTACCCTGATGTTTTACTATATCACATTAGTATGAATGTAACAATATCATCAGGGTTGACTACACAGTGAATGTGTCTGCAGGACACACGTGTTTGGGGTTTGCAATGTGTTGCTTTGTATGCAACAAACAAACTAAAATATGCTGTGGGGTACGAGTTTCACCTTTTCATCAGTACAGCTTTTGTTTGCATGAAGAAGGGGCAGAATGCATTTTTGAGGTTGCACTGTATACTTTTTGGCAAGTTCTTTTGCTACTGGCAACCACTAGAAAATGTACTGTTGCACTGTAGTCTTAAGTGTTGTGACTCACAAATGTCATGTTTTTGATCCATTCACTTGGTCTCTCACTGTTCTCTACGTAGAGCACCTAGTCAATAAGGAAGTTATTACTGAGGGTCCTTTTTTGACTAATTTACTGGAGGCAGATTAAGTTTGCTGGGTTCTGAGGCACTGTCTGTTTAAAAGCATTGGAAAGTACAACTGTGTAAAATCTTTTTATAACAGTAGATGCCTTCCCCTAACTGTTGCAGTATTCATTACACTAGGGATCCCCTGCCAAGGGTAGCCCCATATCTGGCCGTTATACCAAAGCCTTAGGTTGCAATGGGGATGTCATATGTCATACATATGCTTCCCGGTCACAGCACAGGGCATTAAGGTGATGTACGGAAGTATATTCCTCTGAACTGAAAAGCCCTAGAAGGAAAGACAGTCCAAAGAGTAAAAGAGGAACATGTACATCCAGAAAGAAAAAGGAGGAGGAGGAAGGAAACAAATACTGCAACAGTGAAGGGAAGGACATCTACTGTTATGGTAAGATTTTACACAACTGTACTACGTCCTTCCATATCACCATTGCAGTATTCATTACACTAGAGAGTAAAAAAGCTCAAGAGGAAACTTGAGAAAAGAAGGTCCAGAAGAGCCCTCAAGAAAGTCATTGAGGATGACTTCTTTCGGGTGTTCCCGTTAGGGGTCACCACAGCGGATCATCTGTTTCCATTTCTTCCTGTCCTCTGCATCTTGCTCCTTCACACCAACCACCTTCATGTCCTCTTTCACCACATCCATAAACATTATCTAAGGCCTTCCTCTTTTCCTCTTACCTAGCAGCTCCACCGTTAGCATCTTTTTCCCAATATACCCCCGCATCCATTCCTCAGCATGTGTCCAAACCAACACAATCTTGCCTCTCTGGCTTTGTCTCCAAAGGACAGCTCTGGCAAAACAGTCTAGCTCTGGAAACCATATCCAACTTATAATGTTTGAGAAAACACATGGGATCAGCAGTGGGAACATTAAGTGAAGTGAATGTTATTCAGGAGGACATTACTGTGAGCTGTGGTGGTAAACAGTACACTTATGGTAATTCCAATATCTTTAACTACACAGATTTAAACATTGATAAGGAGTATTTTATACTGTTCAAAGGTTTTCAGTTTGTTCCTACATGTCCAATAAGTTTAGATAGGACATTAATAGATGTTAAGTTGTTTCTAAGGAAATTTAATTTAAATCTGTTTTTTCAAGGGACAAAAATTTGTAAAACCTGATTTAAATAGAAAGTCTGTTTAAGCCCCCGCTTAACCCTACCTTAAGGATTTTTGAGGAACTTGTTGAGAGGGACATTAAGAGGTTGAATTTGAAGCAGAATATTGTGTGTAATTTGTAGATAAAAGAAAGTACCCAAATCAGCCAAAGGTCTGGATAGAGGTAGGATAAAAACGAATGCAGGAAAATATATGAACCAAGCGTACACCGAAGTGGTTAGCATAAAGATCTTTTTATTCAGAATACAAAGGATAAGTGCTTTTACACAAAGTTGTGCTTCATCAGATCCATCAACATAAAACTTCTAAAAACATTTATTTATATAGCAAAACACATGTAAAACAACCAATAAAAGCCCTTCATTAATTACTGATGTAAGCTTCATTTTTTTTAATATGGGTTTTAAAGGTACAGCAGCGTTAATGCCCAGCAGTTTATCTGCCTACAGCATAACAATCCATTTGGTCTCTGCAATTTCCAGCCTATTATTAAAATCCCTCCCCCATTCATATGTACTATCTGTAGTACCATGAATTCAAAGTTGTGTCCAGGTTGCATGGAAATATGTTTAGCCGGTGCATTAAGCAAATGAATGCGTCCAATATCACCTTGATGTTGTAGTATGTGTTCCTTTAACATCCTCACAGTCTTCCCTACATAAAATGAAGTGCAGTTTCTGCACTTAGCTAAGAAAATCAGACCCTTAGACTTACAATCTGCATAAAATCTTGGCTTGAAAAAATAATCTAAAGTAGGATGCCTAAAATTAATCTCATTGGAGATAAAATTACATGCTTTGAATAGTCTACATGAAAAAGTGGCAGCTCAAGTTGAGACAACAGTAGATATATTAGATTTATAACATAACTGTCTTTTCAATAATAAATTATTCTTGAATGTAAAGCTAGGCTTATCGCCTACAATACCCTTAATCCTTTCATCAGTAAGTAGAACTGGCCAATATTTATTCACTATATCACATATTTGGTGGACATTGCTATCATAAGTCAGCGGTAGCCTGATTGTTACTGTTCAAATGATCAATCCTATTAGTCTTTGTAGATGTATATGACCGATTAAAAAATGGTTTACCTTTATCAACGCGCATCATATTAACTTCATTTAAAGTGTTATCCAAGCCGTCTTTTTTTAAAACCCCTACTGAGCAAGTCCCCTTCAAAGTTAAGTGCGGCTTCTCTATATTCACTTTCTTCTGTATGCACTCTTGACATTCTCAGGTATTGACCTTTAGCAATGTTATTAAAAATATGTTTAGGATGCATTCTTCTATGATGCAGAAGTGCATTTTTTCTGCATGATTTCCTAAACAGAGCTACAAATGGCACCATTTGCTAATATAATCTTGTATTTATAAACTCTATAGAAGTTTGTGAATGGTTCAGCACAATCCTAAAACAGTCACTATTGGATTCAAGTTATTGTACAAAATTCAGAAGATCAAACTCTGCGCCCTGCCATAAAATAAAAAATGAAGTTATGTACTTACCATAACGTTTCATGTGAGTTGTTCATCTCACCTTCATTCTTACAGATGGGTTCGGAGCTGATCCTTGGCTCCGAGTCAGCCTACTACAAAGTTCGAGGTCTTCAGATAGCTCGAGGCCAAGTCCCTATCCCATAATGCACCTAGAGTTATCTCCGGTCTTGTTTGCTGCATATAATAATACCGTATGTCATTCTATCACTCCATAAGAGAAAGCTATAGAAGGGTTGAGCAACCAGGAAGAATCCAGCATCTCGGTCTTCGAAAAACCTGGAGGGGGTGGGAAGTAAGAATGAAGGCGATATGAACAATTCACATGGAACATTATGGTAAGTACATAACTTCTTTAGGTGAAGTTGTTCTATCTCGCAGTTCATTCTTACAGATGGGTAGCATCCCAAGCACCATCTATCTCGGGTGGCTTATGGGAGTATGTTTTTCAGGACACTGGACCCAAAGGAGGCCCTGTCCCTGGAGACCATGTCAACTTTGTAATGAGTGACAAAGGTATGTGGTCTTGACCAAGTGGCTGCTGCACAAATGTTATCTATAGGTAGTCTGGCAGAAAAGGTAGAGGATGTAGACACTGCTCTGGTGGAGTGAGCCTTAATTTTATGTTTTAAGGGCATATTAGCAGCTGAATAAGCAATGTGATACAATCAGATAACCACTTAAGAGTTGTTTTAGCAACTGGCATTCCTTTCCTGGAGTCTGAAAACTAAACTAAAAGCTGTTCAGATTTCCTAAAATCTTTTGTTCTATCCAAGTAAAATCTGAGCTGTCTATGAACATAAAGTTTGTGTAGCATATATTCTAAATTGTTGGAGTGACTGGGGAAGAAAACTGGCAATTCAATAATTTGATTAAGATTAGCTTCAGTGCAAACTTTAGGCAGAAAGGAGGTGTTAGTTCGAAGTGAGATTCTGTCAGCATGGAGAATCAAATAAGGAGGCTTAATGGATAAGGCTTGAAGCTCTGACACTCTGTGGGCAGAAGTGATAGCTGCTAAAAAAATAGTCTTCCATGACAAAGATTTGAGGTCACATGAAGCTGGTTCGAATGGAGGAAGAATGATGCGAGAAAGCATAAAATTTAGATTCCATGGGGTATAGGGAGATTTCACAGGAGGTCTGAGATGAAAGGTCCCTTTGAGAAAGGCTTTGGATAGTTTGTGTGACAATGTTCAACCCTTCAAATCCAAGGTGAAAATTAGAAATGGCAGCAAGTTGAACACGAACTGTTGCTGCTACAGCTCCTTTGTTGAAGATCACAGTCAAGAACTCTAGTATAGAGGCCATAGGGGCTAGGTAGGGATCAATGTTGTTTTGAGAGACCCATATAGAACATTTTTTTCCATTTGCTAAGGCATAGCTTCCTCATAGAGGATTTATGAGAGGGATATGAGAATTTGCTTCGTCTCATTAAAAAGGTTATGGAACCTGGCTATGATGGGAACTGGAGCAGCCAAGCTGTCAGTTTCAGGGACTAAAGAGAGGGATGAAGTTCTCCCGACGAGTGCGTCAGAAGATCTGGAACTGGGTCCAGAATCCAAGGGTCCTCCAAAACATGAAGTTGAAGGAAGGGGAACCAAATCTGACGAGGCCAATGAGGGGCTATTAGAATGATGGTCCTTCCCAGGGCTTTTGCTTTCTGTAGTACCTTGGGTATCAATAGGATTGGTGGGAATGCATACAGGAGACCCAGAGGCCAATCGTGTACGAGTGCGTCCCTTGCAGCTTCTCCTGGAGAAGGAATCAGGGCAAAGTAGCTTCTGCATTTCATGTTCATGTGGCTGGTGAAAAGGGCGCAGCAAGGCTGGCCCCACCTGTGGAATATCCTGCCCACTATTTCTTTCTTGAGGGGCCACTCATGAGGCAACAAAATTGCTCTGCTTGTCTGCTATCATGTTGGATTTCCCCGGAATGTGCTTTGCTAACAGAAAGCACTGGGTGGATATAGCCCACTGCCATACTCTTAGGGCCTCGCGACAAAGGGGGTAGGTCCTGGTTCCTCCTTGTTTGTTCAAGTACCAGACCACTGACATGTAGTCTGTCTGAATCGCAATTGTACACAGAGGAAGAAAGTCCTGGAAGTACTGCAACGCTAAAAATACTGCTCATCTCTAGGACATTGATATGCAGATGTCTCTCTTGATCGGTCCTTGTGCCTTGGGCTGTTCTTCCCTGAAAATGCCCCCCCCCCCCACCCTACCAGGGAAGCATCCGCGGTCACTGTGGCCACTAGTGAGGGTAGGACAAAAGTACGACCTATCGTGACATGAAGAAAGGTCAACCACCACTTAAGATCCTTTTTGCATGAGTTGGTGATCACTATAAGGTGAGATATTGGGAGCTCTTGGTAAGACCATTGAGTGAACAGCCACTGCAGAATTCGCATGTGCATACAAACCAGCAGTATGGCCAATATTGCAGCTGCCATCATGCCTAACAATTTTAGTACTTTTGATGGTGGAGCCTTGTTTTTGGACATCAGATTGCGGACTTGCTGACATAGTAGTAAGACTTTCTACTGGCAGTCCAATTCTGCTCCGATAAAAATGGAGTTGATGCCTGGTGGTGGCAGCGAGGAGCCAATCATCTAGGTACGGAAACACCTGGAATGCTAAACATCTCAGGTGAGCCGTGACCACTGCCATGCATTTGGTGAACACTCTGGGGCTGTAGTGAGACCAATGGGTAAGGCTCGAAACTGTTAATGATTGGCTCCCAGCCGGAAGCGCAGATGATCCCTGATTGGTCCGGCCATTTTTATGTGGTAATACGCATCCTGGAGATCTAACAAGCACATCCAATTGTCTTTCCCTAAAAAGGGAATTATCGACTGAAGCGTGACCATCCGAAACTTCTCTTTCTTGACAGATCTGTTTAGTCTGCTGAGGTCCAATATAGGTCTCCAGTCCCCTGTCTTTTTTGGAACTAAAAAAAATCTTGAGTAAGTTCCGGATCCTATCTGGTCTGCTGGGACTGGTTGGATGACTCTTTTTGTTAGCAATGATCGGACCTCTACTGTTGCCTGTTCCCTATAACTGGGTGGAACGTCCAGGATTTTTCTTGTCAGTGGCGGGGGAGTGGCGAAGGCAATGAAATATCCTCTGGAAATAATACTTTGTACTCAGTCGTCATTTATTTTGAGCCAGGCATCTAGATACAACGATAAGCAACCCCCGACTGCCTCCAGAGTAGGACAGTCGGGCCTCCTTTCAGGAGCGCTGGTAGGGCTTCCCAAAGAAGTGATCTCTGTCGCCCTGGTTTTGTGGACCCCCTCTGCCGTGAGGACGGCATCTTCTATTATTGCCCCCTCTTCTGCCCCTGGGGGGGGGGGGGTTCACCACATCTGTCCTGAAAGGCACCTTGGGCTTTTCAGAACCACATCTTCCCTCCCCTTTGACCCCTGGGGTAGGGTCTGGTAGAGGTGGAAAAACAGACTCCAAAAGCAGACAGTCTTTCCTTCCTGCTCACACCTGGTCAAAGTTTCCTTAACTTTGGGCCCGAAAAGGGACGAGCCATCAAAAGGGGTATTTACAAAGGATGACTTGAAGGGCTCCGCGAAGGAACACAAGCACATCCAGGAGTGTCTCCTAACAGCAATTCCTGTACCCGCTGCTCTGCTCATTCCGTCAGTTGCAAAATGAAGCGCATGGACGAGTTGACTATGGAGTTGAGGGTAGCAAGCTGGGAGGCAACTTTATCTGAAGATCCTGCAGCTACTGTACCCTGAAGAGCATTCTCCCAGCTCTTTAAGGAGATCTCTTTGCAGTCTAGTAAAACGGGTTAGATAGGTGAGCGGAGTACAAAGTTTGCTGAATTGAAAGTGCTCTTCCCATATCTATCAATTATCCTAGAATCTCTGTTAGGAGAATGGATAGAAGAAGTTTCTGAACTTTCCTTTTTGGTGGCTGCCGCCACCACCATGGCATCAAATGGCACCCCCTAGGTCAGAAAAGATGTGCCCTGGGGAGCAGAGATGAATTTATTAGGCCTCCTGGGGACAGGCTCTGTGGTGTCTGCAGACTCCCACGTCCTTCGTGACACCAGCTGGATAAGCTTATCGAAGGGCGGAGACACCCAAGAGGTGGAGGGCTGAGACCCGAAAGCCTTCAGTAGGGTTGGTGGACTGCCACTCACCCCTCTGCCTAAGGATTTCTAATATTTCAACAAATGAGATATCCACAGAGGGGGACCGTGGGGACCATTCTGATTCAAAGTCAGTATCAGATGTCAGGGACTCTTGTGGGGAGTCCAGATGCTTCCACTTACAAGCTCTCTTCCTGGGAACCTCATCAGTGGGGGCTTCTGGTGAGGTCTCAGAAGAGAAGGGGCCACCCAATGGGGCTTCCTGAGGCTCTGGGTCTCTATGCTTGACAAGGATCTGTGAAGCAGCAGCAGATACAGGTGCTTTAGGAGAGGAGGTAGCCGGACCTGAAGTCGAAGATGTCTTAGGAGACATAACTCTCCTCATGGCTTCAAAGGCACCTCTGCTCCAATGCGAAAGGACTGACGGATCTGAGGAAACCATCGATATCCCCAGCACCGGGACAGTGGGCTCCGAGCCAGAGGTAAGAACAGAGCTCATCCGAGCCGAAGCCCCGAGAGGCAGAGGCGGAACCGACAAGTCGGTCCGACTGTCCTCCCCAGACACAACCAGAGAGTGTTGGCTCCTAGATTCCTCGATCGGCACTGAGGAAGTCAGAGTAAACGGAGCCGAAGACACTGGGGCAGGCATCGGCTCTGAAGGCTCCACAATCAACAAGTCTGACTCCTCTGGCTCCGAAGGACCGGCATGGCTCGGAGGAGGAAGAGTAGTAGCTGGTAAGAGGGTCTTCGGTTCCGAAGCCGCTTGCCGCTTGAGTTGGAGACAATAAGAATTTAGCAAAGGCCGGTGTCTGTAAAAGCTTCTGCACCACACGATCAACATCCAAATCAAAAAGGCTAATTGAAGACTGAAATGAGTGAATAGAGGTTGGTACCGACTGCAAGAGTGGAGATTTAGGCACTTCGGATACCGGTTCCAAAACTGGGGACCGGCTCTGAAAGGATAAGACGGTCAACTCAAGAGGGCTGTGGAACCGGCGTCAAAGACCTTTTAGATTTTTTACTGTCAGAAGTCTTGGAAGACTTTGAGGACTTATGGGTTCCATTTTGGTTGCTCAAAGCTTCTTGGAAAGAAGGTTTAAGTAAACTTCTGTTGATCAATTTTCTCTTTCTGTCCTGGAGAACCCTAAAAGAGAAAGAATGACATATGGAGCAGCTTAATTGGTACAGGTGGTTCTGACACGAGCATAAAGCCATCACTAGAGAGCGAGCATGCCATGGAGGAGACAATTCGCAAAAAGATTCCTCGCTAGTTTATAATTTATCTTCTTCTTTCACAGCAGCACAAGTAAGTTTATTAGATAAAGGATTGAACTTTGTACCATCTCGACCAGTGAAAATTGAAGATATGATACTTGACATTTAGCCAGGAACATTGCTCTGAAATTAGCATTTGGGGAACAACGAACAGTTCCTTATTCCCTGAAACGCTTCAGTTTGTTCTACAGCTGCCATTAACCCTTGATACATTTGTGAGAATTGTTGAAAAAGTTATCTGAGGTTGATTTTAGGTAAAAAATTTTTATAGCATAACAAAAGATGAATTTCTTGCTTTACAACAGTTGCGAACCAATGATAATTTGTCTATATGCCCAGCTGATAAGGAGGGGATCTACTGTAGTTCTGGACACTAATTTTTATGATACCAATATTCTTGAAATGCTTAATGATGTTGTTACTTACGAATGTATTACACAGGTTACGCTAAATATGATTATCAGGGGTATACATGATCAGTTTTATGAATTACTAATGGATGAAGTTATTGATAAGCAATTGTATGACTTTATGCTTGTGGTGGAACCACTTGTACCAATTATCCATGGGTTGCTGAAGGTGCATAAATCAATTCTGAATCCACCCCTTCGCCCTATTGTATCAGGTAGGGGATGGGCTACTGAATTTTATCAATTTATGTAGATAATCAACTTAAAAACAGCTAGAGAGAGCAACAGCAGTTTTAAAAGATAAAGAACATTTTTAAATATTTTGGGTGACTTCACGAGAGCACATAGTTTGAATATCCATGGTCGCCAATATGGTGCCATCTGAAAACAAACACTTTTTACCATTATACCCCATGATATGGGGATTTTATCCCTTAAGAGGTTTTCACAAGCCAATACGGACTACTCTTATGAGCATATTGAATGTTTGGGTATATTGATGGATATTGTTCTACCTAATAAAGTTTTCCCTGTTTAAAGATATCATGTATAAACAACAAATAGGTGTAGCGATGGGGACCCCCCCCATGCGCTAACAGTTATGCCAACCTTGTGTTGGCGGACTGTGAATGCAATGTAGTCCTATCCAATCATGAATACTCAATACAGCTTTTGTACTATAAGAGATAAGTAGAAGATATTTTTATTTTATGGCAGGGCGCAGAGTGTGATCTTCTGAATTTTGTACAATAACTTGAATCCAATAGTGACTGTTTTAGAATTGTGTTGAACCATTCACAAACTTCTATAGAGTTTATAAATACCAAGATTATATTAGCAAATGGTGCCATTTGTAGCTCTGTTTAGGAAATCATGCAGAAAAAATGCACTTCTGCGTCATAGAAGAATGCATCCTGAACATATTTTTAACAACATTGCTAAAGGTCAATACCTGAGAATGTCAAGAGTGCATACAGAAGAAAGTGAATATAGAGAAGCCGCACTTAACTTTGAAGGGGACTTACTCAGTAGGGGTTATAAAAAAGACGTCATGGATAACACTTTAAATGAAGTTAATATGATGCGCGTTGATAAAGGTAAACCATTTTTTAATCAATCATATACATCTACAGAGACTAATAGGATTGATCATTTGAACAATAACAATCTTAGGCTACCGCTGACATAACTTCATTTTTTATTTTATGGCAGGGCGCAGAGTGTGATCTTCTGAATTTTGTACAATACCTTGAATCCAATAGTGACTGTTTTAGGTTTGTGTTGAACCATTCATGAACTTCTATAGAGTTTTTAGATACCAATATTGCATTAGCAAATGGTGCCATTTGTAGCTCTCTATTTAGGAAATCATGCAGAAAAAATGCACTTCTACATCATAAAAATATGTTTAAGATGCATACTTCTAATAACATTGCTAAAGGTCAATACCTGAGAATGTCAAGGTTGCATACAGAAGAAACTGAATATAGAGAAGCTGCACATAACTTGGAAGGGGACTTGCTCAGTAGGGGTTATAAAAAAGAAGTCTTGGATAACACTTTAAATGAAGTTAATATGATGCACGCTGATAAAGGTAAACCATTTTTTAATCGATCATATACATCTACAGAGACTAATAGGATTGATCATTTGAACAATAATAATCTTAGGCTACCGCTGACTTATGGTAACAATGTCCACCAAATATGTGATATAATGAATAAATATTGGCCAGTTATACTTACTGATGAAAGGATTAAGGGTATTGTAGGCGATAAACCTAGCTTTACATTCAAGAATAACTTATCATGGAAAAGACAATTATGTTATAAATCTAATACATCTACTGTTGTCTCAGCTTGAGCTGCCACTTTTTCATGTAGACTATGCAAAGCATGTCATTTTATCTCCAATGAGATTAATTTCAGGCATTCTACTTTAGATTATTTTTTCAAACCACGATTTTATGCAGATTGTAAGTCTAAGGGTCTGATTTACTTAGCTAAGTGCAGAAACTGCACTTCGTTTTATGTAGGGAAGACTGTGAGGATGTTGGAATGCATACTACAACATCAAGGTGATATTAGATGCATGAATTTGCTTAATGCACTGGCTAAACATATTTCCAAGCAACCTGGACACAACTTTGAATTCATGGTACTACAGATAGTACATATGAATAAGGGGGCGGGGTTAATAATAGGCTGGACATTGCAAAGACCAAATGGATTATTAGGCTGCAGGCAGATAAACTGCCAGGCAGTAATGCTGCTGCACATTTAAAACCCATATTAAAAAAATGAAGCTTACATCAGTAATTAATGAAGGGCTTTTACTGGTTGCTTTACATGTGTTTTACTATATAAATGTTTTTAGAAGTTTTAAGTTGATGGATCTGATGAAGCACAACCTTGTGTGAAAGTGCTTATCCTTTGTATTCTGAATAAAAATATCTTTATGCCCATACATGTCAAGCAGAGTGTCTCTTTGGCCGTCTTCAAAAGGAACCTTGACGATTGGATGGGAGAAAGGAAATTCACCTCGGGGATCACGTCAATCGCCCTGCTAGACAGGGGTCCAGGGAAGTAAATAGTGTGGTAATAAATAGCCAGGAAATTGTTATGGCTAAGCTTGTATAGGCCCTAGGGCTGATAGCCTAGTACCAACCTATAAGCTTTGGTGGACGCTTGGTTCGTATATTTTTCTACTGTGTATAATTTCTCAGACACTGAGAAGGAAATTGTCCAGAATCTCACAAGTAATAAATGTATGTTATTGAAACCAGATAAAGTGGGTGGGGTGGTTCTGTGCTGTAATGAGCTGAAATGGCTGAAGCGTGAATTTTGATGGAGGAAAAAGAAAGGCCCTTGTGAAGCATCTCAGTTAAGTATTGAAGAATCTGAGGTAAATTGGGCGCTGCTGTGCCCATCCCTTTGAGTTTGGTTCCAGGCACAGAATCCTTTCCATTTTTCAGCATAAGATTTTCTAGTACTAGGCCTCCTTGCCTCCAAAATGACATCCAACATGCGTTTACTGAGGGATGGTAATGGAGAGATTAGGTAATCAGCCAGGCTGCCAGGTTCAGGGTTTAAAGCGGAGGGTGCAGAATCTGGCTCTCCTGCTGTGACAGCAGGGTAGGGGTCTGAGGCAGGTGCCATGGAGCCAGCAGTGACAAACTGCGCAAGAGGAGGTACACCAGTGTTGGCATGGCCAGTCTGGTGCAATCAGTATCGTCCTTGGTTTGTCCTGTTTGATCTTTAGTAGTACTTTGGGGAGGAGAGGCAGAGGAGGAAAGACATAAACTGATAGATTTTTCCAGCTGAAGGACAGAGCATCCACTTTCGAAGCTTGTTTGTGGGGAGTCCTTGTGCAGAATTTGTCCAATTGGTAGTCCTGGGGGGAGGCAAACAGGTCTATATCTGGGCTCCATTTGTTTATCAACATGTTGAACGTCTTTGGTTCCAGTTTCCACTCATGTGGGTCCATGAGTTTTTTGCTTAGTTCGTCTGCCAGTGTATTTAGTTTTCCTGGCAGGAACTGAGCTTGTAGACGCACTTGGTAGCTCAAGGCTGTGTTCCACAGAGCCATGGCTAGTCTGCAGAGGGAGTAAGAATGGGTACCCTCCTGCTTGTTTATGTACCACATAACAGTGGTGTTGTCCGTCTTTACCATTAATTGTCCTGGAAGAATGTGGTCCTTGAAGGGTGTAAGAGCATTCTGTACAGCTAACATTTCTTTTTGATTGATATGCAGGTGCATTTGACTTGGGTTCCATTTGCCCTGAATGGACTTCCCTGCCAGGTGATCCCCCCATGCATAGTCTGATGTGTTGGTTGTTAGGGTTTGGCCGGCAGGGCGTAGAGTGAATGGTAGTCCCTTGTTTTGGTGGCAGGCCTCTGCTCACCAAAGGAACTCTAACCGTAGGCAAGGTATGATTGGAATCATTGCTTCTAGATCCTGAGAATGTTGACACCACAGGCTTTTTAGATACCACTGTAGTTTCCTCATATGCAGTCTTGCATATGGAATTAGTAGAATGCAGGAATGAACCCCAAGGCTTGCAGTATTTGCCTTTCAGATAGCAGGGTTTTTGTGGCGATTAGTTTGAAGTAAGTTGTCAAATGAATTTGTTTCTCTGGCGTGAGGAAAGCCATCTGGGAAGTTGTGTTCGAGCTTGCTCCCAGGAATATAATTTGTTGACAGGGTACCAGATGTGATTTATTTTTGTTTATGGCGTACCCCAAACAAGTTAGCACCTTTTCTACAAATGCCAGATGATTCAAAAGTATGTCCTGGCTATCTGCCTGAATTAGACAATCGTCCAGTTATGGGTACATTTGAATATTTCTTTGCCTGAAAAATGCAATGACTGGAGCTAGGCACTTTGTGAATACCCTGGGCGCAGTAGATAAGCCAAAGAGCAGTGTAGAGAACTAATAGTGCATGTAGTCTGCTTTGAAGCGTAGGTATCTTCTGCAACATTCCCTGATTGGGATGTACAGGTAGGCTTCCTTTAAATCCAGTGTTGCCAAATAGGCATCTTTGCCTAGCATACGAAGCAAACGGTGAAGAGTTAGCATCTTGAATTTTGGAATCACTAAAAAGGTGTTTAAGATAGAAAGGTCCAGGATAGGATGCCATGAGTTGTCTTTTCTGGGTACCAGGAAAAGTCTTGAGTAGAAACCTTGTCCCTTTTCCTCTTCTGGTACAGGTTGAATAGCCTTAAGGCTTAAGAGAGAGACTACTTGCTTTTGAGCCTCTGCCAACTGATTTGGGGGTAGATCTGGCCAGCTGTTTGGGGTTGGTAACGTGTGGAAGTGAAATCTGTATCATTGGGTAACTATATTTAAAACCCATTTGTCCTGGGTAATGAGTTCCCAGTTTTTTGCCTGCAAATCAATCTTTCCCCCTAAAGGAGCAGTCAGTTGAGAAGTGCTTGGAAGTTTTTAAGTTAAGTCAATGAGACAGTTTACCATAGGGGGGAGTCTTACTACTCCCTGATTTGGAAGTGGGAGCCCCCCACTGCTTAGTCCTGTGTGTACACTGGGACTGAAGCCTGGGTGTTCTGCTGGTTCTGGGTTTGGACTGAGAAGGCCTGGAAGAGGCAGGAAAAGACCAATTCTTAGAGGGCCAATGCCTACTAAATCTTGGAAGCTGGACTTGTAGGAAATCTAACAGTTTGCATAGATTTAGCTTTTTTCTTCCATCTTTTTAAGACCTTCTTCTGCTTTGTTGCCAAACAGGCAGTCCTGATTTAAGGGAGCATCCAGTAATTTAGCTTTAACATGATATGGTAAAGATTGCTCCTTAAGCCAAGCATGCCTTCTAAGTACAGACCCAGTGACAGCAGCCCTGCAAAATGTCTCTAGTGAATCAAAACCACATTGCAAAGTATGCTTTCCAACCTGTTCAGCAGAATGCATTAAATCCTGTAAATCCTTATTTTCAGCAGAGTCAGGAATCAACATCATTTTCTGTTTAAGCAATCCAATAATATGCTGCTGATACTTTAACATATCAAACTGGCAGTTTAAGGCCTTAATGGCCAAGGTTGCAGAAGTGTATACTTTCTTACCCCATCTATCCAGCGCCCTGGAGTCTCTATCAGAGGGGGTAGGATTTTTGGCAAGTAGTAGCCTTAATGCCCTTGGGTCCCTGTGAACTGGTCTCAGGATCCGCAGTAGGATTTTTAAAAAGGAACTTGTGAGAGTCAGGAACCCTGTAATATCTATCTGGTTTTCTGGGAGCAGGAGGTAGAGAGTCAGGGGCCAAGCTAAATTGCGAAAAGGCATCATCAACAATGTCCAATACAGGAGGGATAGCTAAAGCCTCTTTTTAGAATCAGAGTAATCCTGGCTTTCCCAGTGAAAGTGTCCCCTAAGAGTATGCAGGGTTTCACCAAAAGAGAAATCTGCTGGGGGGAAAGCAGAGGGAATAGAGTCCTGTGCATCAGAATCCTCCTAGGTAGACAAGGGTATGGTCATCACAGGAAACAGAAATTTCAGAATCCTGGTCAGAAGTATCATAAGCAAATTCAGTCCTAGGTCTCTTAGAGGGAGAAGGTTGGCTTCCCCTGATTAAAGTAATAAGGTCTTCAGCCATTCTTATTTGTTTTTTTAGGCATAGAGGCCTGATCATTCGATCTAGGCATCAGTTTTCTAGGCATGGTTTGAGTTTTAGGCCTTGAAGAAGATGACATTGGTTTAATATGCAAGTCAGTAGGGCCTGAATACACCCTCAGAAACCTGTGCCTGCACAGCGGCTCAGGACCCATCCAAGGTAGAGACATCCGCAGGTTCCACAGTTGAAGCATCTTGCGGCATACCAGACTCCGAATGGGTCTCAGTAGAGGCCTGCGAATCTGAAGTAGTGGGTATCAAGGGCTGTGAAAGCGCCTCACTGAGTACCGGCGAACTGGCGACTGGCTTAGGAGAGGAGTCATCGGCAGCTTTGTAACTAGGTAGCCTGTCTCTGTCTATCTTTGCGTTTTTTCGGAATGTCGTTAAGTCGGATGGCTTACCGAAGACGTATCTGGATAACTGAACAGAGTACCAAAATATTTAGAAGCGTAAATATACTGACTGCGAATAGTTCGTTGCTTAAATAAGGCACAAAACCGACAGCGAGGTACGTCGTGGTCAGGGCCTAGGCAAGGAATACACTACGAATGAAAATCTTTGTGAGGTAATTGCTTTCCACAAGAAATACATTTATTGACTTTTACTGACATCGGTTTAGAGCAAGAAAGAGTTTCCCCAACGGGGTTACTTAGCTTTAGTTGAAGACTCCAGTTCTGAAACTCGAAAACGAAAATTTCAGGAAACGGCTGACCGGCACTTGCGAACTGCTTCTGCTTCGGTCACCGCACGGCAAGAAAGACTGATGTAATGGTGTCAGCTGCATGCTTTATACCCCTGACTAACTGACATCACAGAAGATGAGACAGCAACCGACGCAGGACCCAAAACTTTGATAATCTGGGCGATTGAGGGCTACTGCAAGCAGATAACCCAAATGTGATGACAGCAACAGTGAAACATGAAGAACATCCACGTATTCCAATACGTTTTGGAATACCTAAAACACATAAAAACATTGAAAATCCCACAATTAGACCTATCGTTGCTGGTGCAGGGTTCAAAACGGAACCCTTGGCCATTTTTGTGGATCACCACCTAATGAAACTGGTTAATTCCTTGGCACATATCTCAAGAGATTCTTGGGACTTTTTGAAAAACATTACACATGATAAATTCAATGAGGCTGTACATTTGGTCACTACTGATGTGGTGAAATTGTTTCCTAGTATTCCACATACAATAGGTTTGGAATAGTTTCATGAAGTGCTACTGGAAACAAAATATTTGAAAGCTGAGCAAGGTAACCTTATTTTGGAATTCATGGAGATTATTTTGAGAAACAATTTTATGTTTTTCAATGGAGAATATTATAAACAGGAACAGGGTGCAGCTATGAAGGCAGCATGTGCCCCCTTGTATGCCAACTGTGTATTATACTATTTGGAGAGGAAATTTATTTTTAACACAGAGTGGTTTAAGTACATCACATTCTGCACCCGGTTCCTGGATGATATTTGCCTTTCTTGGCAGGTTTCTGGTGACAGACTTACTGAATTCCTTTCTTATATTAATAATACTACAGATTTTTTAAGGTTCACTCACACTTCATCTTTGGGAACTATTGACTATTTAGATGTTACTTTGTACAAGGATTCTACTAATTGTTTTCAATCTAAGATACTTCGAACGCATACGTTTTTAAACTCTTATTTGCACTACAACAGTGGGCACCGTTTCTCTCAGAAGGGGATAGTGAAGGGGCAACTAATTAAAGCCTCACGGATCTGTAGTGACACACTGGTGCTTCAAAAAGAAGTGAAATTTATAAGAGAGCTTTTCATTCAGAGGAAATATTCATGTTCACTTATTGATGATTGGACGGCACAGCGGTAGCATTTTCACCTCACAGCAAGAGGACCTCCGGTTCGGTTCTCAGCTGGGTGCCTTCTGTGTGGAGTCTGCATAACCTCCCTGCGTTCGTGTGGGTTTCCCTCCGGGTGCTCCGGTTTCCTCCCATGTTACAAAGACATGCATCTGGAGTCTTTCTCCCCGGGCCTCTGCTGAAAATTGGTTTTGTTCCAAGTTGGACTTTCCTGGTTAACAAATGTTAAATAAAATAAATATTTTGGCAAATGAGGTGGTTAAGGACTGGGATTTAAAATATAGTCCCCTTTTGGGTCTAGCTAATGGAGTAACAACTAAAGATAAGATGGAGGAAGACTTTGGTGCTGCATTTGTACATACTTATTCGGCAGCATCAACTGAAGTGGAGAGAATTATTAGAAGTATTGGGGGATACTTATGGTTAACAAAGAAACAAAAAGATTTACTCCCGGAATGCCCAAGTTCATAAGGAGAAGAGATATGAACTTAAAAGATATGTTTGAAAAAGGAGAAAAGGACAGTGTTTTGGTAAATAGGAAGTTAGGTACATGTAGGTGCGGGTTTTGTAACCCATGCACCTACAGCGGATATGGAAGAAATTTATTTACCAGCTAGGAATTTCACTATAAACTCTTCTGGACATTATAATTGTAATACAGTTGGTGTGGTATATTTGGTGATTTGTGAAACATGTTTGAGTTTTTATATTGGGAAGACCGAGAGATGTTTGAAAAGGACGTATGAACACTTACATGATACTGCTTGAGAAAAAGGAGAGCAGTGCACTCTATAAAACACTCTAAGAAGTGTAGGAACACCATGTTAAAATTTTTCGTGGTGGAACAAGTAACATATGATCCCGGAGGTGGTTGTTGGGAAGCAAAGTTAGAATACAGAGAGTTATTTTGGCAGATTAAACTAGACGCAGGGAAACCACCAAAATTAAATTACCACATTAGTATTAATAGAGTTCTTAGATTATGGGCTGCTAAATTATGAATGACCCCATAAGATTTACACATTTTCATGTATTGTTTTTATGTCACATGCACATTTTTTATATATGTTTTAAGTTTGATTGTTATGGTAGACGTCAATAGTCATGTTTAAATGAATATTTGCATTATTTGATAATTAATTGTATTTAAGAATTTTAATGTTAGATGGTTTGACTTTAAATAGGGGAGGGTTGTCAGTTCATTAGATCATACATCCTATTGGCAGATATGAAGCTGCTGGCAATAAAAAAAGGTTGTGTTTTTCATATTTTAACTGTTCTGAAGAAGCCCGGGACTGTTTTGGGTGAAAGCGCGTAACCACTGTATTATTTTTGTCTACCTTGTTGGATAATAATGGAAAAAGATCACAGCAAGGCTGACTCCAGCAGTGAAATATTTGTGATAGTGATGGTTTGAGGGTCCACTTGTGAGGCATTAGTATGCATCTGCTAAGCCTGTTCTTTAAATAGCTGGCTCATCTCAGAATGTGTGCATTGCTATTAAAGTGCTGCAAAGACATTGCACATTTGACATACACTTCCTGACATAGGAGGGCAAGATAGGGTTTTACCCTGCTTGTTGATGCATCAGGCTACAGACATGTCACCTGTGTGCATGGAGATCACACCCTGGAGAACACAGTCATGAAATACCTGAAACGCTAGCAGGACCTCCCTCATCTCCAGTATACTGATGTGAAGAGTGGCCTCTTGTTGGTGCCATATGTCCTGGACTATTCTTCCCTTAGAAATGACATCCACCTCCAGAAAGGAGGCATCTGTGGTCACCATAGCCTCCAAAAAGGGAAGGATGAAAGATCTTCCTGCTGAAATGGAGGATTCTATTCAACACTTTAAATGCAGTCTGCAAAGAGAGGACAGGTGAATCTGATTGTTCACATAATCTACTGATTGAGATTACTGCTAGTTTAAAGCCCACTTTAACACCCTTATACAAAACTTTACATCTGGTACTAGTAGAAAGGAAGTTAACATCAGGGAGGACTTTTAAGACAAGAGGAGCTAGTGCAGGTGAAATAAGGAGGATTGGAATTTACAGTTCATAAGGTCACAAGTCTTATCGCTGGAAGCTTGACAATGCACTATCTTGTATTCAGGTGACACCCTATAAAGAACAGGCTTCGTGAAGGTTCTAGTGGAGAATTTTCTACATTTACAGAGATAACCAAGGACAGACAAAAGTTAAGTAAATAATATCCAGCTGATATGAGTGACTCCCTTGTGGCAGCCAATAGCAATTTGTCCAACTAAGGGGAAAACAAATATCTCTCAACCTCAGGTTGGCTGAGATAACCATTATGCAAATGAATAATACTCAGGTGTGTGTGTGTGTTTTGGGGGGGGGGGTAATTCTTAAATGGAAGTGTCAGTACCTTCTGGACTCTCTGGTGAGTTTTTTTATGGAAACAAGTGTCATGGAGGTCTACATAGCTCAACCAGTTGCTTTACTGAAGATGGGGAAAAATGGTTTTTGCAGCATGACCATCCTGAAATGTGTCTTTCTGATGTACTTGTTTAGGTGGCTTAAATCTAGAACTGACCTGAAATTATTTGACTTCTTGGGACCCTCTCTGGTCCGAGTGGGACTTCATAGATAGCTCGATTTTTGGAGGAGGGGTGCAGCCTTCTTGACCACTGCTCTTTTTTGGCAAGGTGGTACATTTGAAAGGGGCAGGGACAATATTTTTGGGATTATGGAGAAGAGAATAACAGGCTCGGGATATTAAGTTTCCCACCCAGTAGTCTTGTGAGATGGATATCCATGAGTCTAGGTGAAGAGACCGTCTGCCCCTGACTTCTTCCAGACAGCAGCAATCAGGTAACCTTTCACAGCTACTGAGGGCGCTTCTCAAGGGGAGGACCTCTGAAGCCTTGGTATTATGGAGCCCCTCTACCTCTATTGCAGCATCCATTAAAGGGGACTCCTTTGCCACTGTTGCCCATCTGAAAAGAAGATGAATGGAAAGGGCTGGATTGTTTTGAACAAAAAGGCTTTAGACTGCTTCTGGTTACTACACAAGAACATTTGGAGTCTCAAAGTACAGTGCTAAGGCAGACAACAACTTTTCTTCTTCAGGAGTTTTTTCCCTCAACTTTGGGCTCAAAAAGTGAGGACCCATCACAAGGTATATTGACAAAAGACATCTATAAGTTGTCTGCAAAGTCACGTAAGGGGAGCCAGAAGTAGCACCTTATGGTTATGCCTGTGTCTGCTGCTCTAACAGCTCAGTAGGCAGCATTAGGCAATAGCATCACAGACAGCTCAAATCTCAGATGGCCGCCAATTTGACCATTTTTAACCTGTTTTTGTACTCCTTTTGCAGTCATCCCTTTCAGCAAAATCACCTTTCTCCATTCCCTTCTTGGCTTTCTTAGGATACTTTCACCAACTTTATGAATATAATAATATGTAGAGTTATTATTCTCCTTAAGCATCTGTATCCAAAATCCCACTCTGCCCTTATTTAATGAACTCCCCTCGTAACTTCATCCCCTTCCACTGTTTATTATTAACCTTCTGCTTGTGTTATGTACATCATGAAGGGATTCACATCTAGATCAGGGGAGGTCATCGTGCCTCTTTACTCATCCCTCATCAGGCCCATAATTGAGTACAATGCCCCTTTTGGGATGTACCTTACCAGACACCTGCAGCAACTGGAAAGACCCCAAAAGTACCTCACCAAGAGGATCAAAGGACTCAAACAGATGCCATATGCTGCCCGGTTAAAGAAACTCCAGCTCTACTCAGTGGCATACCGCCTGCTCAGAGGCGATCTGTGCCTGACATATAAAGCCATGTCCAACCCGGAATTAATGGACATGCTGCACCTCAGAAAATCCAAATCCCATCGAGCACGCTCGAGACTTGAACCTCAGCACTGAAATAAATAGGACATGCTGGAGGGACAGATTCATAACCCAGAGGCTCCCTTCACTCTGGAATAAAATCCCAGTCTAGGTTAGGCAGAGTCCCTCATTGACTCTCTTCAAGAGGAATCTTGATGAGTGGATGGGTTATCGTAGGTTTACCCCGGGTATCACTTCTGTGTCACTGTTAGACAGAGGCACAGTATACTAACCTCGAAAAAGGCATAGCAAAATTAATTTAAAATGGGTGGCGAAAGCCAAACACACTCTGGCTAGGCTTATAAATGCCCTAGGGCAGATAGCCTAGTATGAACCTATGAACTGTGTAGCTCTAAAATATCCCTTCAAAGCAGGTAATCCTAAAGCAGCTTGTTCTTAAAGAGGAGCAGGCTTATTCCACATCACTCTTGCTCTCTTCACCTCTCAGATAAACTCCAACTCTTACTAGCCACAATTACTTTGCAGTATTTAGTGCAGAAAATCCAATTCTGGTAACGTCACAGTATGATGCAACAGTGAGTCCCCAAATTAAGGAGAAACAGATGAAACAGGAAGCATCTGATCAACTGCCACATAAAAGACACTCTGGTGCCTTCAGTATGAAACCAGTACAAAAGTTCAGTTGGAGTTGCACAGCAAGGGAAGGAACAGGAAACTGTAGCAACTCTGGCGCAATCAATGTTGTGAAGTGATAGGCCAGTGAGCTCCATATGAAAGAGCAACAGGTGATGCAGGATGCAGTTGACAAGAAGATGCTCTGGAACATTCTGTAGAATGTTGTCACGAATCGGAGAACAAAGACTACGCCCTCAGTTTAGACGAAAATTATCTAAGGGAAGAGTTGCTCGATTTAATAGAGATGGATAGATGTATTAAAATCACTAAAAGAAGTAGATTCATAAAGTCAGTAAGACCCAAAATGTTACAAGTCAGATAAAACAAATGATCACAGTAATCAAGACTATGAAAGTCATGTGACATAAAAGAAGTTAACAGGATATACTGCTGTGCAGCTAAATTAATAAAGTCTCAATACAAAAACACACGGCAATAAGGGAAAGGAAGGGAAGATATCAAATGCCATCATAGAAATGCAGAATAGAGGAAACCTTTAAGCAATTAAGACAAAAAGTGTCACTGTTAGAAGAGTTTAGAATAGGGAACAGATCAACAAAAATACTTAAAATGATAGATATGATAAAAGGGGTCTATATTAGAACACAGAACTTTCAAAATGTCGAGTGTTCTAATAACGACCCGTTTTCAACGAACGCTGAAAATATCGAAGAAACAAAACCGAAATTTTTCATAGGGAAAGAATTTGGTTGTCCGTTTCTGTTGCTTCGGTATTTTCAGCACAGTGGTGAAAAGTTACGGGTCGCGTTCAGATAAGTGTGCGATTGTGTGGACGTGAGGGTTAGGGCGGGTTAGGTGAGTTAGGGTCAGGGCGCAGGTCAGCTAAGTGTACGATTGTGTGGACATGATCGTTAGGGCAGGGTAGGTGAGTTAGGGTTAGGGTGCGGGTGAGGTGACTGTGCGATAGTGACGGACCTTAGGGTTAGAGTTTGGGTTAAGGTAAGTGGATAGTTACTGGTTTATGTATAAGTTTAGTGTAGGGTTAGGTGTAAGAGTTTAGGTGTGTGTGGGTTTCTGTTTGTTTGGTGTGCTTGTCTTGTGTGTATGGGTTTTGAAACAGCAAATTTTTTTCCTTAGGAAAAAATGTGCTGTTCTGAATGTTCGATGTTTTCAATTTTCGATTCATATGGTTCGATATTAGAACACTCGACATTTTGAATGTTCGGTGTTCTAATATAGACCCGATAAAAGCAACATGCAGTATTAGAACAGACCTGGATCTATTGTACATGATTGCAAATAATAAGCTAAAGATATCAGCACAGGCAGAAAAAATTAAAAGACATAGGAAAAAGTTATACAGAGAACTGGGAAGCAAAGCAAAAGGAATAGAAATACCACTAAAAAAAGAAGAAATAGGCACATTTTGCAGAAATATCTATGAAGACCCCGTGGAACATAATAAATACGCTGAATGGATAAAAGTAAAAGAAACACCAAAAAACTCAAATGTATATGATATGAAATGTGATGAAGTAACAACCACAGAAACTGAAACAAAATTAAGAAAAGCTCCTAAATGGAAAACCCCAGGACCCAGATGCAGTATCTAACTTCTGGCTAAAAGTATTAACATCTTTACAAGAAGATTCAACCCAGAGTAAGAACTACATATATGTGCACACTCCAGACAGACACCAACCTGGTTAACAGTAAAAACGATACTCCTCCTTACACAAGCTATCCTTAAAACTATAGACCAATAACCTGCCTTCAGAAGACATTTAAACTATACACTTGAATTGATGTCGACAGAGTTTACAGTCATTTAGAAGAAAACTCAATCATGGCAACAGAACAGAAGGGTAGTAAAAGAAAGTTGTATGGAACAAAGGATCATTTGTTGTTAAAGTCATAATGAAGAATTGCAAAAAGTGGAAGAACCCAAGTATGTCATAGATTAGAAAAAAGCATTTGACAGTTTCCCACATTCATGGAGGAGTGCTTACAGATTTACAACATACACCATTTAATGACCAATAACACTACAGTTACCATGAAGCAGCTAAGCCATGACAAGCGGACAAATTATTATCCCAGGGATAAAAATTAAAATGGGAACATTCCAGAGTAACTCTGTTACCACTGCTCTTATGTCTTGCCATTAACCTGCCTACATAACAGATTTTGTCAAAGTTACAATTTGGCTCCCAGAAAAAAACAGTGTGTAAAGATTTACCTTCTTTTTGTGGATGATTTAAAAAGTACAGTTGTGTACACTTACCATAAATGTAGATGTTCAAGTGTATTCACTGTTGCAGTCCTCACATTTGGGTTATCCCTGCCAGGGTAGCCCTCAGTTGGCCCGAATACCAGAGGGCTTAGTATTTCTGCATCAGTTGCCATCGCTCCGGGACTGATGTCAGGTCGTCCGTAGTATAAAATAAGGCAGCTGACACCATTACATCAGTTTTTCTTGCACTGTCAGGAGCCCCCAAGAGGGAGCTAGGTTATGGTGGAAGAACACCACCAGTAGATAGCAAATACCAAAAGTTCCTTGTAAGGAGAGAGAGAGAGAGAGAGAGAGAGAGAGAGAGAGAGAGAGAGACATAGAAAAGGGGGATGGAGGGAGGGAAACCAGGACTGCAACAGTGAATACACTCAAACATCTACATTTATGGTAAGTGTACACAACTGTACTATGTTCTTCTTTTTTCATTGTTGCTGTCATCACATTTGGGTTGATTCCCAAAGCTGACGAAAAGGGTGGAGGCAGTCAAGAACACTGGGGGCTGGCTAGGATGCCCTGCAAGACTGTGGTGGCCAACCCTGCCGTGGATATGGAGAAGATAGGCAGGTGGTAATGCTTGGTGAAGGTATGAACTGATGTCCATGTTGCAGCCTCCAGGATGTCCCTGGTGGGGACCCCTCTGAGCAAAGCTGCAGAGGTGGAGGTTGCTCTGGTAGAATGTGTCCTGACCCCCTTGGGGGAGGTTTCCCATGTTGCTTGTAGCAGAAATGGATGCAGTGTGCTATCCATTTGGAAATGTTTGTTTGTTTGAATATGGCTTTGCCCTCTCCTCCTGCAGCAAAGCTAACAATTGATCAGTCTTTCTAAATGCTTTAGTCCTGTCTAGATAGAATCTGAGCTGTCTGTGCACATCTTGAGATTGTAGTATCCTTCCCCCTTATTTTGTGTGTTAGGGAAAAAGGAGGACAAATGAATGGATTGGTTGAGACCCACACTGGACACCACTTTTGTCATGAAGGATGGGTTAGTCCTGAGGAAGACCCTGTCAGCATGGAAAATGATGAAGGGTTCTACAGGCATTAGTGCTTGTAGCTCGGATACTCTTCTTGCTGAAGTTATTGCCAGAAGCAAGGCTGTCGCCCATGAGAGAAATTTTAACTCTGCTGAAGCTGCTGGTTCAAAGGTGGGGGAGGGGCTTTTCCAAAACAAAGTTTAGGTCCCAAGCTGGGGTAGGTGCTCTTCTGGGTGGCCTCAAGCTGTTAGCCCCTCTTAGGAATGGTTTGATGACAGGGTGTGAGAAAAGAGGTGGCTCTGTGCTAAAATGAGGAGAGATAGCAGAGGCATGGATTTTAATAGAAGAAAAGGCTAGACCCCTGTGTGGGTCAGCAAGGAAATCCAGGATGAGAGGTAGGGAGGGCTGTGCCATCCTGGCTCCCTTAGCCTATATCCAGGTGCAAAACTTTTTCCATTTGTCAGCATAAAACCTTCTAGTGCTAGGGTATCTAGCCTCATGTATAACATCTAGAACTTATTTGCTGAGATTGGCAGCTTGTGCAGTAGTCAGGGAATAAACCAGGCTGCCAGATTGAGGGTCTGCAATTGAGGATGTATGAATTCTCCTTCCCTCTGGGTCAGGAGTGTTGGGATCTGAGGGAGATGCCATGGTGGCAGAGGTGACAGGCTGCGCAGCAGTGGGTACCAGTACTGGCGTAGCCAGTCTGGGGCAATCAGGATTGTCCTCTGTTTTTCCTCCCTTATTTTGAGCAGTACCCTTGCAATGAGCGGTAGTGGGGGAAATGCATAAACCGAGAGATTGACCCACTGGAAGGATAGAGCATCCACTTTCCAGGCCTTGCAGTGAGGCTCCCTGGTGCAAAACTTGCTGAGCTGATGGTTGGAGTGGGAAGCAAAGAGGTCAACCTTCGGGGTGGCCCATTTCTGAGTTACAAGGGTGAAGGGTCTTTGGTCTAGCTGCCACTTGTGTGGGTCCAGAAAATTTCTGCTTAAGTTGTCTGCCAGAGAGTTTAGAGAGCCTGGCAGGAATTGTCGTAACAGGTGAAGTTGCATTGATGAAGCCATGTGCCAAAGGGTCATGGCGAGCCTGCACAGAGGGTACGAGTGAGTCCTTCCCTGCTTGTTGATATACCACAACACAGTGGTGTTGTCTGTTTTGATCAGTAGAGCCCCTGGGGAGAGTAGGGGTCTGAAAGCTGTCAGTGCATGCTGGTCAGCTAGCATCTCTATTTGGTTGCTGTGCAGATGTATTTGATGTTGGCTCCATTGAACCTGTAATGCACCTGCGTCCAGGTATGCACCCCAGGCATAGTCTGATGCATCTGTGGTGAGGGTCTGGGTGATGTGGGGTTGTGAGAAGAGTAGTCCCTTGTTGTGGTAGCATGCTGCTGCCCACCGAAGAAAATCTTTCCTTAAGCAAGGTATCACTGGTTTAAGAGTTTCCAGGTCTTGAGAGCATTGACACCAAAGGCTTTTTAGGTACCATTGTAGTTTCGTCATATGCAGTCTGACATATGGAATGAGTAGAATGCAAGAAGCCATGAATCCCAGAGCTTGCAGGATTTTCCTTGTGGATAACTGGAGTCTGGTGGCTAGTTGAGAAAAATTGGGTGTCAGGTAGGTTTGCTTTTCTGGTGTAAGGAATGCCATCTGGGATGCTGTGTCCAGGCTTGCTCCCAGGAATATAATTGTTTGGGTGGGTACTAGTTGGGACTTCTTTTCGTTGACAGTATACTCTGGGGAGGTCAGAAGGTCCTTTACAAAGGCCAAGTGCTTTAGCAGCTTTTCCTGACTGTCTGCCTGAATTATGCAGTCATCTAAGTATGGGTAAATTTGAATACTTCTTTGCCTGCAAAAAGCAATGGCGGGAGCCAGACATTTTGTGAATACTCTGGGAACAGTGGATAAGCCAAAGGGAAGCAAAGAGAACTGAAAGTGCAGTGATCCTACCCTGAAACATAGATATTTCCTGCATGATTCCCTGATTGGGATGTGTAGGTAGGCCTCTTTTAGGTCTAGGGTGGCTAACAAAGCATCCTTGGAGAGCATAGGTAGTAGTTGTTGGAGGGTGAGCATTTTGAATTTTGGTATTACTAGAAAGGTGTTTAGAATGGATAGATAGAGGATGGGGTGCCAGGTGCCCTCTTTTCTGGGTACCAGGAAGAGTCTGGAGTAGAAACTTTGGCCTATCTGCTCTGCAGAAATGTGCTCTATTGGCCTCAGAGAGCAGGGAAAGGACTTGCTTTTTGGCCTCTGCCCACTGGTTTGGGGGAAGGTCTGGGAACCCTTTTGGGGTTGGTAGAGCATGGAAATAAAATTTGTATCCCTGGGACACTATGGTGAGGACCCAGCGGTCTTTGATAATGGTGGACCAGGTGCTTGCATGGAAGGAGTTTTCCTCCAAGAGGCAAGTGCAGATGGGAAGAGGGAGGGGGTGGAAGTGGAAAGTCATTGTGAGTTCTTACCATGAGAGGGTGGCTTAGCACTCCCTGGTTATGAAGAGGAGGAACTCCATTGCTTAGATCTCTGCATTCCCTGGGGCTGCTGTCTGGGGGGGCCTGCTTCCCTGGGGTCTGGGGTGAGCTGACCTGGAGGGGGCAGGAAAGGACCAGTGCTTGGAGAGGCAATGCCTACTGAACCTAGGTGGCTGGACCTGCAGGAAGTCCCCAACTGTCTGCATAGATTCAGCTTTTTCTTCCATCTTTTTTAAGACCTCCTCTGCCTTGGTGCCAAATAAGTTGTCTTTGTGCAAGGATGCGTCCAACAATTTGGATATGACATGATCTGGCAAGGACTGTTCCTTAAGCCAAGCATGCCTTCTAAGGAGAGAACCAGTGACTGCTGCCCTGCAAGATGCCTCCAGGGTGTCAAAACCACATTGTAAGATGTGCTTAGTTACTTGACTTGCAGAATGCTTAACTCTTGTAACTACTTTCTGCACAGGCAGGAAAAGATATTTTTTGTTTGAGGAGTTCCATGTTATGTTGCTGAAATGTTAGCATATGGAACTGATATTTTAGTGCTTTAATAGCAAGAGTAGTAGAGGTGTATACTTTTTTACCCCATCTGTCTAATGCTCGGGAATCCCTATCTGAGGGGGTAGGATTCTTAGCAGAAGTTGCTTTCTTTCCTTCAGGTCCTTGAGAAATAACCTCAGGGTCAGCAGTAGGATTTTTAAAAAGACATTTGTGAGAGTCAGGGACTCTGTAGTACCTTTCAGGTTTCATGGGAGCAGGAGGGAGGGTGTCAAGAGTCAAAGTAGATTCCATAAAAATATCCACAACATCCAGGACAGGAGTAATGGCCAGAGGTCTGTGCTGTGGAAGATCTAAGAATTCCCAGAGTCTCTTTTTAGACTGAGGGTAGTCCTGACATTCCCAATGGAAATGCTCCCTTAAAGTATGTAGGGCTTCCTCAAAGGAAAAGTCCTTGGGTGGAGAGGCTGAAGGAATGGATTTCTCTGCATCAGAATCCTCAAAAGCAGAGAGGGGTTGCATGTCTTCATATTCAGAAGCATCAGAGTCATCGGACTCCTGTTCAGATAAAACTACTGGGGACAAATGTCTTTCTTTTGGAAAATGTAGCTTGGTTTCCCCTGATCAGCATTATAAGGTCTTCCACCATTTTAAGCATTTGAGACTGAGGCAAGGAAGCAGGTGGCTGAGATTGAGTCATCGGTTTCTTGGGTGTGGTTTGTACCCTGGGCCTTAGAAACTCGGTAGTTTTCGAAAGAATGGTAGACGCGAAAGATGTCTGTGTCGAGAATCAGTAGTGCTAAGTAATTCCTCAGAAGCTGGTGCCTGTTCAGCGGCTCCGGACCCATCCAAGGTAGAGACATCCGCAGGATCCTTAGTCGAAGAGTCTCGCAGCATACTGGACTCCAAAAGGGTCTCTGTAGCAGCCTGGGAATCCACAGAAGCGGGCATCAGGGGCTGCGAAAGCGCCTCACTGAGGACCGGAGAACTGATGACTAGCTTAACGGAAGCGTCATCAGTAGGTTTGGACCTTTGCAGTCTGTCTCTGTCTTTATCCTTACTATATTTTTCGGAAGATCGGCTGTCGGATGGCTTACTGAAACCATATCGGAATTCGAGGACTGAGAGGGAAAATATCTAGCTACAAGGGCCCGACTACGTATAGTTCTGGCGTTGAAAAAAACATAAAAACGACAGTGGGGGACGTCGTGGTCTGGGCCTAAGCAAGTGATGCAGTAAGAATGAAAGTCTCAGTGTGGTATTTGCTTTCCGCAGGTGAGACAATTAACTTTTTCTGACATCGGTTAGAGCAAGAAAAAAGGAACCCCAACAGGGTACTTAGCTTCAGAAGACTTCAACTTCAACTCGGAAAACGAAAACTCAGGTAGCGGCCGACCAGCACTCGTGCGAACTGCTTCTGCCTCCTCGGCAAGAAAGTCTGATGTAATGGAGTCGGCTGCCTTATTTTATACTACTGACCTGACGTCAGTCCTGGAGCGACGGCAACCGACGCAGAAATACTAAGTCTTTGGGCTACCCTGGCAGGGATAACCCAAATGTGATGACTGCAACAATGAAACACGAAGAACATATGTCTAGTTCAACAGATGAGGAGCCGAAAGCACAACTTGGAGTGGTCAACACTTTCTCAGATGACATAAGAAAGCCATATGATCTTGATAGATGTGCAAAAGTAAAATATAAAGCAGGAAAGCTGCAGCACAAAGAAAATACAAGTCTGAGACAGGAATGTGATATAGCAGAACCTGAGCAAGAGGGAGTGTCTAAGTATTTTGGAACTAATGAACAATCAACAATATAACAGAGAAATGTGAACAAAACTTAGTAAGAAATATTTTAGATGACTAAAATTAATACTAAAAAAAGCCCTGACATCTAGGACAAAGTCCAAGCTATAAACCAATCTGCTCTTCCTGTTCTACCTTACAGTTTTGGGGTGACTGACTGGCCCCAAAAGGTACTGGATCAGTCAGAGAGGAAATCGAGAAAAATGCTTCATGCACATTCAAATGAGATATAAAAATCAGTGTATACCAAGATTATATATTCCTTGTTCTAAAAGATGTATGGGTCTCCTTGAAATGAATTACGTGTATAGATCAGCAATCATAGGACTGCATACATATCTGCTGACCTCATCAAATCAAAACATTGTGAAACTTTTGAAACCTGAAGATGACTTCCCTGCTTAGTTTAGCAGAAACACAAATATATGAAAAAAGATCAGATAAGGTGGCAAGAAATGTGGAAAAGACAAATGTAGTTGCAAGTACAGAAAACTCCAGAAATAGATGTTGATCAAGATCTGACAGAAATGAAAATGAAAGGTTAATATTGGTGGCCCAGTACAGTGGACTATGTACATGTTGGTTTACAAATTCCACTGAGCATGAGGTAGTAACAGACACATGCATGTTTTGAAAATAGAACTGAGAACAGTTGCACATTTTGTTGCTGGATGTGATACACTAATGGCAGAGGGCCAGTATAGTGAAAGGTATAATAATGTGGCAAGACTACTGTACTGGGGATTGTGCATACAATACTGAAATAGCTGAAAAGTACTTGAAACATGAGCCACAAAGATGACATTTACATCATATGGGATCACCTATGACCAACACTTAAAAAAAAAAAAAAAAAAAAAGATGCGAGAAAACCTGATATAGTAGTCCATGAAAATAAGAAAAAAGTAGCACTGATCACTGAAATTGGTCCATCCAGTGATTAGTGTCTTATATACAGAGAGACAGTCATAAAATACCAGGATTTGCAAGCAGAAACAAGGGCAATATCCAATATCGTTCCAACAGTGGTACGAGCAAAGGGTCTCATAAAAAAGAATTTAGCCTTAAGATACGACAGAAATATATGCAACTCCATATGAATTGAATGAGTTGTCAATTCTGGGCACATTGTGGGTACTGCAAAGAGCACGTTTGGCTAAAATCAAAGATTAAAAAAATACTATTTTCACAAAACTTTAAACATACTTTGACTTAAGAATTGGGTTCATTTCCGTCAAAGTATCAGAAACCCAAAACACTTGGAGAAATTAAAGTGAGAAGCTTTTTAATCCATACTCCCACATACTTCCTCTGATTGTGTTGTCATAAATATGGGAATTGCTGATCCAATTCATGAGTAGATGCATAACTTACTGCTACAGTCTTTGTTTTATCTTCACTAATTCTGCACTCCCAAAATTCTTAAAACTGTCTCAAAATGTTCCGCAACAGAGATGTCCTTTTCTGGATTTATCAATTACAAAATATCTGCAAACAAATCCAACTCTTCTTGATTATCATATCAATTGTATATTGAGTCCCTTGTTTTCTTTGCTAGGGCTCTAAAATTAAACGACAAAGTGGAAAGTGCCTTGTTCCTCTGTTCACACACTTTTCAGAGAGGAACCCTCCCACTTTAATTCTTGCTGCTGATCCTTCATATATTCTCCTCCTACTCCTCCTTTCTAATGAACCTTATTATTGTCCAATAATATATCAGGAAAGTTCAGTTGTGTACCCTTACCATAAATGTAGATGTTTGAGTGTATTCACTGTTGCAGTCATCACATTTGGGTTATCTGCTTGCAGTAGCCCTCAGTCGGCCTGATTAACAAAGTCTTGGGTCCTGCATCGGTTGCTGTCCCTTTTTCCATGATGTCAGGTCATCAGGGGTATAAAACATGCAGCCGACGCCATTACATCAGTTTTTCTTGCCCCAGATGTCAGGGTGCCCCCTTAATAGGAAACAATTAAATCTATAACTATACAAGGTTATACCTCCAACAAAAAAGCAAATACACTAAAAAGCTTTTGAAGACAGTAAAGGAAAGCAAAGGTATTTCCAAAAAAGAAAAGGAAGGGGGCTGGAGGGAGGGTAACCAGGACTGCAACAGTGAATACACTCCAACATCTACATTTATGTTAAGTGTATACAACTGTACTATGTTCGTGTTTCACTGTTGCAGTCATCACTTTTGGGTGGATTCCCAAAGCTAAGGATGGGAGGAGGAATTTAAATAGAATTAGGACCAGCTATAAGGCCCTGCAAGAGTGCAGTGGCAAAGCCAGCTCTGGATTTAGAGAAAAATGGCAAATGGTAATGCTTGGTGAAAGTATGTACAGAACTCCAGGTAGCAGCTTCTAGGTTGTCCCTGGTAGGGACGCCTCTGGGAAAGGCTGTAGAGTTAGATGCAGCCCTGGTAGAGTAAGGTCTGATCCCCTGGTGGGATAGGTTTTCCGTGGTGTTTGTAGCAAAAATGAATGCAATGGCCTATCCATTTGGAAATGGTTTGCTTTGAAATAGCCTTCCCCTCTGCCCCTGCAGCAAATGCCACCAGCAGTTGATCAGATTTCTTTTGAAGCTTAGTTCTGTCCAAGCAGAATCTAAGTTGTCTGTGCACGTCTAAGGAGTGCATAATCCGTTCCCCTTTGTTCTGTGGATTAGGAAAGCAGGTTGGCAAATGCTGATTAAGGGCCACAACTGGATACCACCTTGGGCATGAAGGAGGGAATGGTCCTGAGGGACACCCTGTTCACATGAAATATAATGAAAGGCTCCACTGCCATGAGGGCCTGTAATTCAGATACCCCTCTTGCTGAAGGGATTGCTAAAAGGAAAGCTGTTTTCCAAGACAGGAATTTTAAATACGCAGTGGCAGCTGGCTCGAAAGGAGGAAGGGTGAGCTTTTCCAATACAAAGTTGAGGTCCCAGGCTGGAGTTGGAGCTCTCCTGGGTGGTCATAGATTTTTGGCCCCTCTGAGGAACTGCTTAAGCAGTGGATGAGAGAAGAGGGGTGGTTCTATGTTATAATGAGCCGAGATGGCTGAGGCGTGAATTTTGATGGAGGAGAAAGACAGGCCCTTATGAAGCATCTCAGTTAAGCATTGTAAAATCTGAGGTAAATTGGGCACTGTTGTGCTCATCCCTTGAGATTGGTTCCAGGCACGGAATCTTTTCCATTTTTTAGCGTAAGACTTTCTGGTACTAGGCCTCCTTGCCTCTAAAATGATATCCATCACTGGTTTACTGAGGGATGGTAAAGGAGAAATTATGTAATTAGCCAGGCTGCTAGATTCAGTGCTTGAAGATGAGGATGCAGAATTTGGTTCTCCTGCTGAGATAACAGAGTAGGAGTCTGAGGCAGGTGCCATGGGGCCCACAGTGACACACTGCGCAAGAGGGGGTATCAGTGTTGGCGTGGCCAGTCTGGTGCAATCAGTATCATCCTTGGTTTGTCCTGTTTGATCTTTAGTAGTACTTTGGAGAGCAGAGGAGGAGGAAAGGCATAAACTGATAGGTTTTTCCAGATGAAGGACAGAGAATCCACTTTCCAAGCTTGTTTGTGGTGAGTCCTTGTGCAGAATTTTTCCAACTGATAGTTTTGGGTGGGAGGCAAACAGGTCTATATCTGGGCTTCCCTATTTGCTTGTCAACATGTTGAAAATCCTTGGTTCCAATTTCCACTTGTGTGGATCCATGAGGTTTCGGCTTAGTTCGTCTGCCAGTGTATTTAGTTTTCCTGGCAGGAATTGAGCTTGTAAATGTACTGGATAGCTCAAGGCTGTGTTCCACAATGCCATGGCTAGTCTGCAGAGGGGGTAAGAATGTGTACCTCCCCTGCTTGTTTATGTACCATATAACAGTGGTGTTTTCCGTCTTTTTCATTAATTGTCCTGGAAGAATGTGGTCCTTGAAGGCTGTCAGAGCATTCTGTACCATTAACATTTCTTTTTGATTGATATGCAGGTGCATTTGACTTGGGTTCCATTTGCCCTGAATGCACTTCCCTGCCAGGTGAGCCCCCCATGCATAGTCTGATGCATCTGTTGTTAAGGTTTGGGCGCCAGGGGGTATTGTGAATGGTAGTCCCCTGTTTTGGTGGCAGGCCTCAGCCCACCAAAGGAACTCTAGGCGTAGGCAAGTTATGACAGGAATCATAGCTTCTAGATCCTGTGAATGTTGACACCATAGGCTTTTGAGTTACAATTGCAGTTTCCTCATATGCAGCCTTGCATATGGAATTAGAAGACTGCAGGAGGCCATGAACCCCAAGGCTTGCAGAATTTGCCTTGCAGATAAAGTACAGTTTTGTACCTACCATAAATGTAGATGTTCGAGTGTTTACACTGCTGCAGTCATCACACTTGGGTTATCCTGCCGTCAGGCGGTCCCGCAGTCGGCCCGAGTTCCAAAGTCTTGGTCCAGCGTCGGTTGCTGTCGCTTCTTCCCTGACGTCAGTGCGCCAAGGGTATATAAGATGCAGCCGACGCCATTTTCTTCAGTTTTTCTTGCCCCAGATGTCAGGTGCCCCCAAGTAGGTAGGCAATACACATTGCTAATCAAAAATATACATATAAAATAAAAATACCTTCAGTTACCAGCAAATACACCCCAAAGGTTGTATAGGATAGAAAGGTATAGATAAATCCAGCTATTTTAGAGGGGATGAAGGGAGGGTAACCTGGACTGCAGCAGTGTGAACACTCGAACATCTACATTTATGGTAGGTACAAAACTGTACTATGTTCATCATGTTACACTACTGCAGTCATCACACTTGGGTAGAATCCCAAAGCTAAGGTTGGGTGGCTGGTCTATAAAGAGTTAGGACTGGCTATGAAGCCCTGCAGAACTGCAGTGTCAAATCCTGCTCTGGATTTAGAGTAAAGAGGCAGGTGGTAATGCTTGGTAAAGGTGTGCACTGAACTCCAAGTTGCAGACTCCAAAATTTCCTTGGTAGGTACTCCTCTCAGAAAGGCTGTTGAAGTGGCTGTTGCCCTGGTGGAATGTGGTCTGATGTTATTTGGGACTGATTTTCCATGCTGTGTGTAGCAGTACCGAATACACTGTCCTATCCATTTGGATATAGTCTGCTTTGAGATAGCCTTGCCCTGTGATCTTGCAGCATATGCCACAAACAGTTGCTCGGTTTTCCTGAAAGCTTTTGTTTTGTCCAAGTAGAAACGTAGCTGCATGTGTATGTCCAAAGAATGCAGACGTTTCTCCCCTTTATTCTGTGGGTTTGGATAAAAGGTTGGCAAATGGATGGTTTGGTTAAGAGCCACACTAGACACCACCTTTGGCATAAAGGAAGGGTTTGTCCTTAAAGATACCCTGTCCTGATGAAAAATTATAAAAAGTTCCACTGCCATTAATACCTGTAGCTCTGAGACTCTTCGTGCTGAAGTTACTGCGTGACAAAAATTTTAGATCGGCTGTATTGGCCGGCTCAAAAGGTGGTAGGGTCAGTTTTTCCAAAATGAAATTGAGGTCCCAAGTTGGTGTTGGTGCTCTTCGGGGCGGTCTTATGTTTTTAGCCCCTCTGAGGTACTGCTTTAGCAAGGGATGAGAGAATAAAGGAGGATCCGTGTTGTAAAGTGCTGAAATTGCAGAGGCGTGGATCTTAATTGATGAGAAGGACAGGCCTCTGTCTAGCATCTCAGTTAAGTATTGTAAAATCTGAGGAATGCTTGGAACAAGAGGGTCAAGGCTTTGAGCCTGGTTCCAGGCGCAGAATCTTTTCCATTTTTCTGAGTAAGCTTTCCTGGTGCTAGGCCTCCTGGCCTCCAAAATGACATCCATAACAGCTTTAGAGAGAGGTGTTGCCTGTTTGGCTAATGTATCTGCCACGCAGCCAGGTTTAGGGTTTTGAGCGGACTGTGCAGGATCTGATTGTTTTGTTGAGTTAGAAAATGTGGAATTTGAGGCAAAATCCATGGTGGGCCCTGAGCCAAGTTCCTTAAGATATGGTACCAGTGCTGGCATGGCCAGTCTGGAGCAATCAGGATCATTTGTGTTTTTTCTTGTCTGGCTTTTAGGAGTACCTTTGAAAGGAGAGGCAGTGGTGGGAAGGCATAAACTTTTAGGTTTTTCCAGCTGAACAGAACAGCATCCACTTTCCATGCTTGTTTGTGATAAGTCCTTGTGCAGAATTTTTGTAGTTGGCAATTCAGTGGGGAGGCAAAAAGATCTATGTCTGGGCATCCCCATTTTTGCGTTACCATGCTGAAGATCTGCGGATTCAATTTCCATTTGTGAGGGTCCATGACATTTCTGCTTAGATCGTCTGCCAGAGTATTCTTCTTTCCTGGCAGGAATTGTGCTTGCAGGTGAACTTGGTACGTTAGAGCTGTGTTCCACAAGGTCATGGCTTGCCTGCATAGGGGATAAGAATGAGTGCCCCCTTGCTTGTTTATGTACCACATTACAGTAGTGTTGTCTGTCTTTAGTAATAGTTGTCCTGGATGTAGAAGGTCCTTGAAAGCTGTTAGGGCATTTTGAACAGCCAACACCTCTTTTTGATTGATGTGAAGATGCATCTGGTCTGTGGTCCACTTGCCCTGAATGCATTTTCCTGCCATGTGTGCTCCCCAGGTGTAATCCGAAGCATCTGGCTGTGGGTTGGGTAAAAGGCTGACCCTTGTTTAGGTGACATGCCTGTGCCCACAATCGAAACTCCTGTTGTAGGCAGGGAATCATTGGTATTACTGCTTCTAAACTGTGAGAGAGTTGAGCCCAAACACTTTTTGGGTACCATTGTAATTTTCTCATATGCAGTCTGGCATATGGTATTAGTAGTATGCAGGATGCCATGAATCCCAGGGCTTGCAGAAATTTTCTTGCAGGGAGATTGGACTTTTTTGCCAGTAATTGAAAATATTGAGTTAGTTGAACTTGTTTGTCTGGCGTGAGGTAAGCCATCTGGGCCGTTGTATTTAAGCTGGCACACAGGAATGTAATCTGTTGCAAGGGCACTAGTTTTGACTTCTTTTCGTTTACTGTGTACCCTAGAGAAATTGGCAACCTTTTTAAGAACGCCAGATGCTGTAGAAGAATGTCCTTTGTCTCTGCTTGAATGAGGCAGTCGTCCAGGTATGGGTATATTTGAATTCCTTTTTGTCTGCAAAATGGAATTACTGGTGCCAGGCACTTTGTGAAGACCCTGGGTGCAGTAGATAAGCCAAAGGGCAGTGCAGAGAATTGGTAGTGCATTGTACCAGCTTTGAATCTGAGGTATCTTCTGCAATTTTGTCTGATAGGGACATGCAGGTATGCCTCTTTGAGGTACAGAGTAACAACCCAAGCCTTCTTGCCCACCATGGGTAGAAGCTGCTGTAATGTCAACATTTTGAATTTCGGAATATCCAGGTAAGTATTCAGAATTGAAAGGTCTACTATGGGCCTCCAGGCCTTGTCCTTTTTGGGGGCCAGGAAGAGCCTTGATTAAAATCCTTGTCCTTGCTCCTGTTGTGGTACTTTTTGAATAGCTCTCATGTCCATGAGGGCTGAAATTTGTTTTTGTGCCTCTGCCCAGTGATTTTGTGGCAGGTCTGACAATCCTTTTAGCCTTGGTAAAGTATGAAAGTGGAATCTGTAGCCTTGAGACACAATATCCAGAACCCATTTGTCTTGGGTGACTGTTTGCCAGTTTTGAGAAAAAAGTGCTAGTTTTCCCCCTAAGGGGGCTTCCAAAAGGGACGTGCTTGGCATACGAAGAGGAAAGTCATTGTGACTGTTTCCTGAAAGGTTGAGACTTGTCCTCACCTCCTCTTGGGGTTGAGGTGCCCCACTGTCATTGTCTGCTTGAGCCTTGGGGTTGAGATCTGTCTCTTGGGCGTCTGTATCTGCCTCTGTGTGGCCTGTCTAGAAAGGACCAATTCTTAGTTGGCCAATTTCTGGTAAAGCGAGGTGGCTGTACCTGTAAGAAATCCTTGACTGTTTGCATAGATTTAGCTTTATCCTCCATTTTCTTTAACACCTCTTCTGCCTTAACACCAAACAAAGTATCATGCTGTAAAGGAGCATCCAATAATTTTGCCTTAACATGATCAGGTAAACTCTGTTCTTTTAACCAAGCATGTCTTCGAATAACAGAACCTGTAACTGCGTCTCTACAAGAGGCCTCTAAAGAATCAAATCCTCATTGCAGAGTATGTTTTCCCACCTGTTCAACTGAATGCAGTAAATCCTGCATTTCTTTACAATCAGGAGCTTCTGAGCTTGCAAGCTTTTTCTGTTTTAACTGAGCCATTAAATATTGTTGGTACTTACGGATGTGAAACTGGCAATTTAAAGCTCTTACTGCTATAAGGAGCAGACGTGTATACTTTCTTCCCCCATCTATCCAAAGCTCTGGAATCTCTTTCAGAGGGTACTAGATTTTTGCAATGGAAGCCTTAACCCCTTTTGGACCCTGGGAAAGTGTTTCTGGATCAGCAGAAGGGTTTTTGTAAATAAACTTGAGAGAGTCAGCGACTCTATAATACCTATCTGGCTTGGCTGGAGCAGGGGGCAGAGAGTCAGAAGATAAGCTGGATTCAGAGAACACATCATCCACGATATCTAGCACAGGCAGAATAGCCAGGGGCCTGTGCTGAGGCAATAAGAGGAAATCCCTGAGCCTTTTCTTGGATTCTAAGTAATCCTGACTTTCCCAATGGAAATGCTCCCTCATGGTATGTAAAGTTTCCCCAAAAGAATAATCCTCAGGAGGGGAGGCTGAAGGGATAGATTCTTCAGCATCAGAGTCCTCATAGGGGGTAGAGAGTATCCCTGGTCTGAAGAGGAATCAGAGGAAATGGAAACCTGATCAGAGGTGTCATAGTCTGTATCCTGCCTAGGCCTTTTCTCAGGATGGGATGGGAACCCACGATTAGAGTAATGAGTGCTTCTGCCATTTTAAGCATCTGTTTCTTAGGCATGGAGGACTGTCCAGAAGAATGCTGTACTGGTTTCTTTGTCTTTAATGGTACCTTTGTCTTGGCTGTTGTTTTAATGGTAAGCTGTGAAGGTCTGAAAACGCCCTCAGAAGATGATGCCTGCTCAGCGGCTCCGGACCCATCTGAGGGATTAGTTTCCAAAGGCCCAATACCTTGAGTTTCCAGAGGCCTAGCTGTCTCCACGTGGGAGTCAGTAGCGGGTGTCAGGGGCTGCGAAAGCACCTCACTGAGAACCGGTGACTGGCCTAGAAGAGGTTTTGTCATCGGTTTTGGACCTCGGATGCCTGTCTTTATCCTTGTCTTTGCGTTTTTTCGGTATTGAGGTCGTCGGCTGATCCGACGGCATAGTATAATTGAACCTTCGCCCAAAGAAGTATAATGCAAAATCAAAACGCCTTTTTATAGTGCGTTTGTTAAATCTAGCACAAAACCGACAACTAGTGACGTCGTGATCAGGGCCTAGGCATGGAATACAGTAAGAGTGGAAGTCCTTATGAGGTATTTGCTTCCCACAAGAAATACAATTAACTTTTTCTGACATCGGTCTGAGGAAAGAAAAAAGTTTCTCCAACGGGGTACTTAGCTTTATAGAAGACTTCGGATCTGAAATTCGACTTCGAAAATCTCAGGAGTCGGCCGACCAGCACTTGCGAACTGCTTCTGCTTCGGGCACCAAGCGGCAAGAAAGACTGGAGAAAATGGTGTCGGATGCATCTTTTATACCCCTGGCACACTGACGTCAGGGAAGAAGCGACAGCAACCGATGCCGGACCAAGACTTTGGAACTCTGGCCGACTGCGGGACCACTTGACGGCAGGATAACCCAAGTGAGCAGTGTAACACGATGAACATCAGTGGAATTCTCAACGAAAAAGGACGAGCTGAAGAGCACTGACAACCTCACTGCTTGGACAGCAAGCATCAAACGAGACCTGGGGCATTCTGGGGGGGGGGGTGTATTATGAGTAGGGTGGAGGAGCTTAAGCTTTGAATCTCAAGCTTGTGAAGCAGCCAAGTCGGTTTAGAGGGTCAGAAATGAGACCCACATGTTAATGAATGAATGAAGAAGATGACAACATATTTACTGTTATGGTAAGTACATAACTTTTATATCCAATGCTGTGGTTCCAACCAATTCAACAGTTGGAGCAGATTCCCAAGCTACCCGAAACCCCAGGTGGTTTCATAAAAGGATGTTCTGAAGTATGGTGGAGCCAAGGCATGTACGAGATCTTGACTGTACATTTCATCAATGGGAACTCTAGCGATGAAAGCCACAGCGCTCATCACAGCTCTGCTCGAGTGATCCTTTGGTTTATAAGATGAAGTTAAATCCATTTTACTGTAAACAAAAGAAATTGTCTGAAAGCAACTTGGAAAAGATCACTTCAGAAGCCCCTTGCATCAATTTTGTCTTTGAAAATTAAAGTAAAATCTGTTCAGATTTTGCTATCCTTTGTACAATGTAAACAAGCGTCGATGATGGAAATCCATCAAATGTACCATATAGTGCCCTTTGTAAAATTTAGGAAGAACATGAAGATTGATCATCTGATTAAGATTCACTTCAGGAGCTTCTTGTAGAAAATGAGGATTAGTTGGCAAGGATACCCTATCCTTGTGAAATATAAGATAAGGAAGGTCTGCAAGACAATGCGAGTAGCTTAGAAATTCTCCTAAGTAAAGTACAAGTAGCTACAAAAAATGATTGTTTTCCAAGTAAGTAATTTTAAAGTCCAATGAGAATGCAGACAAAGTCAAAATGCTAGTAACATGATAATGGCTTATGAAAGAACTGGTTTTCTGACTGGAGGTCTTAGGAAAAAGGTTCCACTCAAAAAGGCTTTAAGATTTTTCAAGGATACAATGAAAGTTTGATTCTGATCCATGTGCAAATTAGAAATACTAACTGTACTTTAATGGTTAAGAAACTTCCTCCTTTCTGACAACTCCACTAAGAAATATAAAATGTACGGTAGTGGTGCTAGAAAGGGGTCCAGACCTTTGGAAAAAGCAAATATGTTTAAATATTTTCTATTTGCCAAGGTAAAACTTCCTAGTATTCGTTTTTTGTGAGGACGACAAAATATTGACTGGAAACGACAGCTTGAGTCCCTGCATGGTTTCTCCAAGTTTAGTGGTGGCCAAACAATTTCAGGATTTTTATGTCTCGGTGTGGCTGATCAGAGAGGCAACAAAGAAGGTCTGAACATGGATCTAGCACCCATGGAGAGCAATTCAGATAAGGCCAGAAAAAGGAGAACCAATCCTACCGGGACCTAAGGACACAGTTAGAATTACCTTTACCTTGTACCTCAAGGGCTTTCTGAATAAATTTAATCAGTGGAGAGACTGGAAATGCATATAGGAAACCTGGCAGCAAACTGCCGACAAGGAGCATCCCTCAGCAACTGCCCCTGCTTGGAAATCAGATCAAAATAGCTACTACATTTGTTTAGATGGGCGGTGAAAAGATCACAGCAAAGCTGTTGCATTTGTTGTTTAGATGGAAGGTGAAAAGATCACAGCAAAGTTGGCCCCAGTGAATGAAAATCATTGTCACCACTGACTGATTGGGGGATCACTCTTGAGAAAGAATAAAACTGCTAAGTTTGTCCACTAGAACAATGACGCTCCTTGGATGTGCTCAGTGACCACAAAGTGTCAGGAAGACATTGCCACACTCTCATGACTTCCCAGGTATGAATGGGTTCCTCCTTTCTTGTTGATATCCCAGACCACTGCCATATTTTCCACCTACATGGTCATCACACCCTCAGGTAGGGGGGGGTCTGGAAATGCCTGCAATCCTGGGACTACAACTTTCATGTCCAAGATGGTGCTGTGAAGACTGACCTCTGTCAACAACTATGTGCTTTGAACCATCTTCCCCTTGTAATGCACCAACACACAAAAGGGAGGCATTCAGGGTCACAGTGGCCATCAGGGGTGGTACGGTGAATGGTCAAGCACATGTTACTATTGGTGAGGTCAACCACCAATGGATGTAGCTCCTGCATAATGAGGGGACATGCACTGGGGCACAAAGGGGTAGTAAATACATCAAAGAAATCTGTACAGAAAGTGTCCATTGCAAGACTCGTTCAGAATCTTGCCTGAGGTATTAATGGGATCAATGCAGCCTAGTTAAACAGCACATTCACTTTTATTACTGCAGGTAAGACCCCTCTTCAGACCATTGCCAACTATAGGACCCACTCATTGAACCAGTACATCCACTCAGTCTACTTGGATCTACTTGAGTCAATCAAGATACAACCAAACACCCTGGCTTTGGGGTGTCTAATTACCCATCCATTGAATGGGTACTTTATGCGTGTTCAAATTCACTTGCCCAAAAGTTCCTGGACTTCGTTAACTCTAATGCCCTGGACCAGCTGGTTGACACACCCACAAAGGGCTCAAACATCCCGGATCTGGTGCTCATCAACATGGAGGACCACTGCACCAACCCAACTGTGTGGCCATCCCTGGTGAGCTCTGGCCACAAAAAAAGTCTTGCTAGAACTAACTATAACACAAGACATCCCTTTGCAACAACTAGACTAAAAAACTTCTGAGGCCAACTGCAACCTCTTACGTGACAGCATAAATAGCCCCTCCTCCCAGTGATGGAAATGACACCTATAGTTATACACCAATGCTTTATATGAGCACCTGTACAACTGTATTGACTCTGCCATACCTGACAGAACCAAAGTAAGATCTTCAAGGAAAAGTAAACCTGTCTGGTGGACAACTGCCATTTAAGAATAGGAAGGAACGGTTTCAAAACTGGAAACACTCCCTCCTCAACTTAAACAAACAAGGCTCTTAGTGAAGTTCTCCAAAGCTAACTATGAATCCAAATTAGCTTTCCTAACTAAGGGTAACCACAACGCATTCTTTAGTTACATCCGTAACCTCAAAGGCAAGTCTCAGATTTGTGCTGAAGTCATAGTTAATTGTACTACATTATACAGAACTTATGTATACAGCAAACCTGTTGGCTGACAAGTTCAGTGAAAACTTCACTTCCCTGTCCCCACCACATATACCCCAATGCATCTCCAACACCTGTCCCCCACCTAGTATCTCTAAGAAGCATGTCTTAAATACCCTCTCCAAGGCCAAAAACAACCTCTATGGGACCAGACAACATCCCGGGCTGTGTTCTATATGTGTTAGAACAGGAATTAGCATCACCACTGGGCACACTTTTCAATCACAACCTAAGCAATGGCTTCATCCCAGCAGAATGGAAAACAGCTACCATCATCCCTTTGCACAAAGGGGTGAATCCAAGGACCCCAGAAACTACAGACCCATTAACCTGACCAGCCTTATCTGCAAAGCCATGGAACGAATCATCATGTACCTTATTAACAAAGATACAGTAAATCTCCGAATGCTCAACCCCACTCAGTTTGGCTTTGTCAAGGGGAGATCATGCCTGTTAAACTTCGTGGACTTCTTTAAGACAGTCACCAAAGCCCTACACAAGGGCAAATCTGTGCATATGGCCTACCTAAATTTAGTCAAGGCCTTTGATGCAATTCCCCAACTTAGGCATCATTGAAAAAGTCGCCCAGCTGGGTATCAACCCATACACTATCAGTTGGGTTGCAAACTGGCTCATTGACAGAACTCATACTGTCAAAATAGGGGACTCCTCCTCCTTCAGCAGACCTGTGACCAGTGGTATTCCACAGGGATTAGTTCTGGGACATCTACTGTCCAAAATCTACTTTTCCAAAATACAAGCTAAAACTAAAACACTGTGGCTGACAGTTTGCCGACGACTGCAAACTAGGAGGGATCATTGAAACCCCGAGCAATGTTAACATCCTGCAATAAGGTCTTAGACTAGACTGCTGCCAAAGTCATGGCCTTAAACTTAATGCAAAAAAATGCATAATCATTCCCTTCGCAAGGGTGATATTCCTGCAAACTTCCACATCAAAAGCAATATGCTAAGCGCACAGTCAGTAGCAAGAGATATGGGCACACAGGTCGACAGCAACCATAACTTCAATCACCATGTCTCCGCAGTGATAAGAAGGGCATTTTATACTGCTCATCTCATAAGTAAGAGCATTACCTCCAAAAGAGAGGAGGTTATAACCCCACTGTACTCATCCCTCATCAGGCCAATAACAGTACAATGCTCCCTTTGGTATGTTCCTTTCCAAACACCTGCAGCAACTGGAGAGACCACAAAGGTTACTTACAAAGAAAATTCAGGGTCTTCAAGATCTATGTGGACAGACAGAAATCACTGCCACTTTACTCTGTCATACAGACTGCTCTGAGGTGACCTGTGCCTTGCACACACAGCAATCTCTGACCCAGATTTACTGGAAATGCTGCGCATTTGCAAGTTAAATGGCACATGGGTCACTCACTCAAAGGACCTTAACCAGGTATGCAACATCAACAGAACTTGCTGGAGATGCAGATTTGTCTCAGAAGTTGTTCCACCTTTGGAACAAGTTTCTTATTAATGCTGAAGCCCTGCGTTGGTCCTACTTAAAGCATTATTTGGATGACTGGATGGATAATCAGAAATTCACCTCTGGGGTTCTACCTGTGTCCCTCTTAGGGGCAACAGGTGCTAATTTTGTCTGCTTGAACAAGTCAACCCTGGGGAACACAAGTTGAACTTCGCTAGGCTTGTAAGAGTCTGGGGCCATTAGCCTAGTAACATCCTATGATCCTAGGAAGCTCAGAAGTTGAATGACAAGTATTCACATCACTGGAGGTTTGGGATGAGAAAAGACCTCTGCAGCTATCTGACACAGACAGAATTATGGATTGTGGAAGTTTGGCTACATGAGTAGCTGAGTCTATGTGGCATTTTATGAACTATTGCCTGTGTTGATGCTAGCTGGCTTCTGGCAATGTTGGCTGTAATTCCAAAGTATGTAGCTAGATGTAGCAAAGTCCCTACACTGAATTAATAGATCCCTGGAAGATGCAGTGTGGAGTCGGTCGTCAAAGTAGGGGAACATCTGGAACCCCCACATGCATTTGGTGAACACCCTGGGGGCTGTGGTGAGCCTAGAGGGCAGTGCTCTGAATTTTAAATGACTGGCTCCTAGATGCAAATGGAGAAATCTCCTGGACTGCTTTGCTATTCTGATATGATAGCATGCATTCTGGAGATATATCAAGCACATCTAGTAATGCTTCCTCAAAACAGGTAGGATGGACTCAATGTGACCATTTGGAATTTTGTACGTTTCACAAACTGGATGAGGTAGTTTAGGTCCAGAACAGAATGGGCCTGAAGGTCCCTAGTTTTCTTCAGAACCAAAAAGAACGTTGAATAGACTCCAAATCTTTTCTGGTCTGGTGAAGCCTCATGGATGACTTATTTTTCTAGCAACAGCCACTGCTGCCAATTCCATCTGACTGGGTGAAACATCAGGAATTCTCTTTCTAGTCTGTGTTGGGGACACAAGAGAAATAAAGTAGCCTCTTGTAATGGTTCTCTGCAGGCAAGAAACTTTAGTGGTGGCCTGCCAAGCTTGAGGATGCAGAGATAAGTGTCCCCCAACTGTCTCCAAAGTGTGGCAGTCAGGCTAAAATTCAGGAATGCTGAAAGGGTTTCTTATAGAAACTTCAAAGCCCGTGATTTTTCTGGTCCGCCTCTGCCCCTGGGGTGATGTCCATTAAAGTTATTTCCCCCTCTCCTCTGGGGGTGGTGGGGGGGGGGTCTGTCATAGGTTCATAGGTGTTTACTAGGCAAATGACCACAAGGGCCTTTTTAAGCCTAGCCATGCATCCCACATCTCTGACCAGTTTTGACACCCTTGATAAGTGTAAGCATGAGCCTGGAAGATGAACCATTTACATGTTACCTGTGTCCATTAGAGACATAGGTGCCAAACCAGGGATGAATTTCCAGTTTCCCATCCAAGTTGCACTTGAACTGGGTTAGGGAGGAACTCTGCTTCACAGGGATGGGGGAGCCTGCTCCATAGACGAGGTAGTCTCTGGGATGCATACCGATCTCTCCAGCAGGTCCTATTTATATCACAGGCAAAGTTTAATTCTTTAGAATGGGTAATTTTGGTGGTGTTTGTTTTCTGGATATGCAGAATGTCCAGATTGGGGTCATAAATCTCCCCTCAAAGGCCTGTCGGAGACAGAATACAGGGATAGGGCCTTAAGGCAATCTGCACAGGACATTTTACTTGCACCCTGTGTGCTTTTAGTGAGGAACCTCTGTGGATGTTCAAACAGGATATGCCTGCTTAGTTACATACAAAAGGGGGCATTGTACTCAATGATAGGTCTGATGACTGTAGAATACAATGGAACAATGACTTCCTTGGACTTAAATGCCATACCTGTGTTTCTAAGTTGCGCAACATAGAAAGACTTCCTCACCGCTGTAGACACATGATGGGCAAAGGCTAGATTACTATCTACTTGTGTCCCGAAGTCCTTGACAACTGGGTCAACTCTAAGGGGTGTGCTGTCAATATTATAGTTACCAGGGAAGGATGACTTCTCAAAGGATACTATTATGCATTTCTTGGAATTTAGTTTTAGTCCATTGCTATAACATTGTCTGTGTCAACTACTCCTGGAGAACATTTGTGTCAGTGTGAGATTAAATGACAGGTCCTAATTTGCAATCATCTGCAAATTTAGTCAACCAGAGACCACTAACATTGGCCTTGACTTCTGAGAAGTAAATGCTAAAAAGGAACAGTCTAAAGACTGATCCCTGAGGAACTCAACTTGTGACTGGCCCCTTTGTAGAGGTCAACTCCCCAATTCTAACTTTTCCAGGTCCTGTATGTGAGCCAGTTGACTATCCACCGGGTGAAATACAGGTTTGTACCCAACCTCTTGTCAAGGTAGGCAGTGTGAACAATACTGCTCTCAACCACTGCTTTGGTAGCCTTGTCAAAGAAGTCCACCAGATTGAGTAGGCATGATCTGTCCTTGACAAAAAAAACTGGGTTGGGTCCAGTGTTTGGGGGTTTACTACATCTCCGTTAATCATTTCCGTGATAATTCTTTTCATGGCTTTACATACAAGACTAGTGAGATATATGGGTCTGTAGTTTCCAGGTTCTCTAGATGGTCTACCTTTGTGCAGAGGGATGACTGTTGCTTTTCTCCATTCATGAGGCACCAAGCCTGTTTGGAGGCTACAGTGAAATAAGTAATTACAGAGGCCCTGATTGGTCATGTTTCATGCTATTTATAAGGCATCCTGGGATAATGTCTGGGCCCACTGATGCAGTGTTCTTGGTCTTAGAGAGAGCATTAAGGACCTGTTCCCTAGTGATAGTAGGGGGAGTTATATTTAATTACATTTCCTGAGGGAAGGTTGAGGGGGAGAGAGGGGTAAAGTTGGAGATAACTTTATCAGCCAGGAAGTTTGCTACATCTTCTGGCTCAGTATATGCGGCTCCATTTACAATGAGCTCTGCACACAATTGTGTACTCCCTTTGGGGTTGCAAACATAAATAATTTATGCTTTGTGGTTGTCTTAGGCATGGGAGGCCAAACTTATCTCAAATTTGGATTTGGTAGACTATTTGTCCTCTGAGTTGTTGGTTTACTTTGATGAGAGTGCTTTTATCCTGCTGGGTGCTGCACTTCCTAATTTTTGCCATGATTTTCTTCTTTCTGTTATACAGCCTATTGATTTTATGATTCCATCAGGATGGTATCTACAGGGGGACCTAGCCAAAATCATGTCCGGCTTAAGTGGTATAGGCTCGGCCACACTGTCTTCCTTCCAAGCCCACTGAGAGACGAGGTATATTAACTCATCAGCTGGTGGGACCACCCAGGAGGTAGATGAGCCAGTCTTGACCATCTCAAGGAATAAAGACTCTTCCAGTCAAGGGGCTTTGGTGGACTAACATCTCTGCCTTATCCATTCCAAAAAATCTCCAAACAAGACATCTTCCCAAGGAGAAATGGGGGAATCCCTCCCCTTCGTCAAAATTGATATCTTCAGTGACAGACTCTGGAGAAGCGTCTAAATGCCTTCTCCTACAAGTTTGCTTCCTGTGGCCCTCACCTGAGAGGACTTCAGGGAAGAGTCAGAATCATAGGGGAAGCTCAACAATGAGAATCTTTAGGGCTGAGCAAGGCTGACTGCTCCTTTTAGACAAAATGAGTGAAACCAGACATAGAATCCAAAAGGGGTCAGAGACTAAACCAAATGAGATTGAGACACCAACTCTCTAGATCTGAAGAGAACCTCTCAGAATCCTTAAAAGCCAAAACTGAGACTGGAGCCAAAGGAGTACCTCCCCGATCCGAAGGGGTCAGGAGCAGAACCATCTTCAGTGCCAATCCAACGTGGTTCAGACACAGACAACACAGCACTGAACTATCCAAAGCAGCAACACCCAGGGGCAAAGATGGTTCCAAAATCTGTGGAATCTATCTAGACTTCTGAACCTCAGCTCCATCACTAGCTCAGAAATACTTCTCAAACAGACAGTGTTGGAGGGAAAGCATCAGAGTTAAGTAGATGGCACTGTTAGCTCCAACACAGGTGCTTTTTGGGAAAGACTCGGACCCATGGGCATTGGATCTAAAGAACGAACCAGCTCAGGAGAGACTAAGGTCAGGATACTGGAGACCATTCCCAAAGCCGCTGGAGAGGGAGAGGCCAGGATGACTCTCAACTGGATCTGCATCCGAAGAAATTTCTTTATCATTCTGTTAACCTCAGCTTCCATTAAGCCAACCAAAAATCAAAAGGATCTAAAGGACAAAGCCACCAGTGGTGGTTTAGGCGATGTGTGTGTCTTTTCTTGCAAAAAGGGAGAGTCGAGTCGAGGGCTGGATGGCTCTGGGAAGAAACAGCAAGTTGGAGATGGAGATCGATCAGAAGAACCTTGGATAGTGATGGATCCATACATCTCGGTATATTTGATGCCAGGCCCGACCGCTCCAGAGACCAGTTCCTCAACTTTAAGAATCTTTTCTTTCTCCATTCCCTTATCTTTACCCCTTTCCTTTTCTCTCTCTGCTAGCTTTTGCTCTCTCATTTCTTGGAAGAGGGACAAGAGACTTGTGAAATTGAAGGCACAAAACCTCAAGCTTTGACAGGAAAGAGACCCTTCAGTATAAACTTATTGTGGCAGTCAGCACGCACACACCCTAAACAATACTGAGCATATGGGGGTTTTGGGGTGGGGGAATTTTGTAACCACAAATAGAACACTTTGCATCCAGTGGCCTTGTCTGCCATCATAGAATACCAACTGTCAGGAACCACCACTAAATATACACAACTTGGAAAATGACGCACCGACTATCTATGTTGAACTACAAAGAGAATACTAAGTGAAGCTTAGCAAAAATACTCTTTTTTTTTTTTTTTTTTTTTTTGTTAGATAGGGAATGTGAAAGACATCCTCCTGAAATGTAAAAGAAACAAGGAAATGCTAGAAAAATAACAAGAAAATACATGGAAAACCTAACTTCTGACATGAAAATCTCTTAAGAGAATCAACTAAATATCAGAATAAGATGCCTATCCAACCAGGATACACAGCCCACAAATCGTGTCTTAATTCTTCACGGGCAAACCAGATCTGAGGTAATCTACAGACCAGATGGGTGGGGGAGTAGTCAGAGCCCTGGATCCAAGATCTTGAAAAAAAGCATTAAGGTCAGATACAAAAGACAACATCAGATGCCCTACTAAGGCCCCAATTACTGACTAGTCACCAACTAGAAAAATCTCTTCCACTTGCCAATAAAAGATTTTCTAGTGCAAGTGTTCTTGCTTCCTTTAGTACCGGCTGCATGTCCTCTGAGAAGAGGTGCCTAAAAGGAATTAGAATTTAATCATCCAGGCAGTTAGCTGAAAATGTTTGAGACTGGAGGACATCAAACTCCCTCTGTCTTGTGTCACAAGGTCCAGTCTGTGAGGAAGCTTGTGGTAATTGCCCCTGATCAAATCTATAAGAAGGGGGAACCAATGTCGCCCAAGCCAAACTGGGGTCATCACAATTATTTCTGAATCTTTAGAATTACCCTGGAAATCAAGGGAAAGGATGGAAGTGCATAAAGGAACATTCCTGTCCATGGGAATGAGAAAGCATCTGTTTTCCAGACCTGTTTGCAAGGAGTACAGGAGCAAAATCTGTTGAGTTGTCTATTTCCAAAGAAGGCAAACAGACCTACATGAGGTGTTTCCACACAAGTGAATCAATTCCTCGAAGACTTCCTTATTTAATTTCCATTCGTGGGGTTCTGTCCAGGTCCTGATCAAATTGTCTGCTACTATGTTTTGCTCTGATGTAATGTAGGAGGCTTGGATGGTTACAGTGCTTAAGAGATACTTCCCAAGCAGAGCAGCCTGCAGTGAGGCCACAACCTCATGACCCCTTGCTTGGTGATCACCATATCACTGCTATGTTGCTGGTAATCACCAGGAAGAGGTCCTCTGGGACCAGAGAGAGACATTTTAAGGCATACAGTGGATATAAAAAGTGTACACACCCCTGTTAAAATGACAGGTTTTTGTGATATCAAAAAATGAGACAAGAATAAACCATTTCAAAACGTTTCCCACCTTTAATGCTACCTATAACATGTACAATTCAATTGGAACACAAAAAAATCTACAGGGAAAAATATAAAAAATAAAAAACGTACAATAATCTGGTTGCATAGTTATACACACCTTTAAACTGATACTTTGTTGAAGCACCTTTTAATTTAATTACAGCATTCAGTTTCTTTGGGTATACACCTGCCATCAATTAAAGAGACTATGATTAACCTCAAATAAAGTTCAGCTGTTCTAGTAGGATTTTCCTGACATTTACTCAGTTGCCTTCTGCAGCAAAAGGTATGGTTCACAGAGAGCTTACAAAGCATCAAAGGGACCTCATTGTTAAATAGGTATCGGTCAGAAGGGTACAAAAAATTTCCACAGCATTGGATATACCATGGAACACAGTGACGACAGTCATCAAAAAGTGGAGAAAATATGAGACAACAGTGATGTTGCAAAGAACTGGACATCCCTCCAAAATTGATGAAAAGGCAAGACAGAAACTGGTCAGGGAGGCTTGCCAAGAGACCTACAGCAACACTGAATGAGCTGCAGGAATTTCTAGCAAGTACTGGTTGTGTACTACATGTGACAACAATCTCCCGTATTCTCCATGTCTGGGCTATGGGGTAGGGTTGCAAGATGGAAGCCTTTTCTTACACAGAAAAACATCCAGGCCCTGCTAAAATTTGCAAAACAATACATCAACTCTCCCAAAAGCATGTGGGAAAAGTGTTAAGGTCTGATGAGACTGAGATTGAACTTTCTGGCCACAATTCCAAAAGGTACGTCTGGCGCAAAAACACTTTGCATCACCAAAAGAACACCATCCCCACAGTGAAGCATGGTGGTGGCAGTATCATGCTTTGGAGTTTCTTTTCTTCAGCTGGAACTGGGGCTTTAGTCAAGGTGGAGGGAATTATCAACAGTTCCAATTATCAGTAACTTTTGGCCCAAACCCTTCAGGTGTCTGCAAGAAAGCTGAAGATGGGGAGGAATTTCATCTTTTAACACGACAATGACCCCAATCATACATCCAAATCAACAAAAGAATGGCTTCACCAGAAGAAAATTAAAGTTTTGGAATGGCCCAGCCAGAGCCCTGACCTAAATACAACAGAAAATCTGTGAGGTGACTGGAAAAGGGCCATGCACAAGAGATGCCCTAGCAATCCATCAGACTTTGAGCGCTTTTGCAAGGAAGAGTGGGTAAATATTGCCAAGTCAAGATGTGGCATGCTGATAGACTCTTACCCAAGAAGATTGAATGCTGTAATTAAATCAAAATGTGCTTCAACGAAGTACTAGTTTAAGGGTGTGCACACTTGTGCAATCAGCTTATTGTACATTTTTTATATTTTTTCCCCTAACAGATTTGTTTCTTTTTCAACTGAATTGTACAAGTAACAGGTCACATTAAAGGATGGAAAAGTTTGGAAATTATTTATTGTGATCTCATTTTTTTTATATCACAAAAACCTGGCATTTTAAAATGGGTATGTAAAGTTTTTATATCCACTATAGATCACAGCCAGCACCTCTGGCATTTACGTGCTTTGGTCTACCTTAGGAATCTTATAGGCCTTGCACCTTTACCCAATAGAATGCACCCCCCAAGTAAACTCTGGAGTCTCTGTAGTTACAGGCTGACTTGGAGGTAGGGGAGAAATGGGGACATTTGTATTTGCTAGTATTTGTCATCTCCACTACTGTAATTCCCTTCCTACATCCACAATTCTACAGGATGCAAATGTTGAGTCCATTTTATAAGAAAACACTGAATTTTTCTCATCTGTAACCAAGCAAGACAAATTATACGAACAACAAAGGCCATGAACCTGGAGATCCTAACATACTTTCTGGCTGAGGTCGGACTGACACTTCAAAAGCTCAGAACAGTTTTCAGACAAAACTACTTTTTTATACATCAAAAAAGCCTTTTGCTGAAGAGTGTCTATACGATATCTTAGAAAGACAATCCTGTGTGACTGGGTCAAGAAGGAAATCTGAAAATGAATCTGTAATCCCAGAATGGTAAGATGCGAATCCCACATTAATAACTCTTAACAAGTGGGAAAAGACTCTGAAAGATAAAGTCATCTATTGGCCCAGACAATATTCCAGGATGCCTTCTAAATAGCATAAAACATGACCTAGTAGGGCGGCCTCTGGAATTACTATTTAACTGTAGCCTCCAAACAGGTTTTTTGTGCCTCATGAATGGAGAAAGACAACAGTCATCCCTCTGCACAAAGGTGGGCAATCTACACACCCTGGAAACTACAGACCCTTGAGTCTCACTAGTCTTGTATGTAAAAGCATGGAAAGAAATATCATGGAGATGATCAAAAGATACAAACTTATATATATATATATATATATATATATATATATATATAGATATATATATATATATATATATAGATATATATATATCTCATACACCAACCAAGGTTTCAAGGAATGCTGGCATGAGACCAGCATTGGTGCTCACAAGGACAAAGACACAGCTGATGAAATACTAAATCTCCAGACACTGGACGCATCCCAGTTTGGTTTCGTCAAAGGCAGATCATGTCTAATCAACCTGATGGACTTCTTTGAGAAGGTCACCAAAGCAATGGATGAGGGCAAAATGGTTCACACTGCCTAACTTGACCTGGCCAAACACATGACAATACCTCACTTGGGCACGGTTGACAAACTCAAGAGGTTAGGTACAAACCCGTATGTCACTTGGTGGATAGACAACTGGCTCACAAACTGAATCCAGGAAATTAAAGTTTGGGAGTCCACCGCTACAAAGAGGCCAGTCACAAATGGAGTCCATCGGGGATCAGTCCTTGAACGGTCCTTTTTGGCATTTACTTCTCAGAATACAAAGCCAATGTCAGTGGTCTATGGCTGACTAAATCTGCAGATGATTGCAAATTAGGAGCTGTCACTGAATCTCACACTGACACAAATGTTCTCCAGAAGGGGATGACACTAACAACTGGTGTCAGAGCCACTGACAAACTAAATGCCAAGAAATGCATAGTAGTATCCTTTGGGAAGTCATCCATCCCTAGTAAACATCATATTAACACACTCCTTAGAGATGACCCCGTAGACAGGGACTTAGGGACTCACATGGATAGTAATCTAGCCTTTGACCATCATATGCCTACAGCAGTAAGGAAATCATTCTATTTTACACAACTTATTAACAAACATATGGCATCTAAGTCCAAGAAAGTCATTGTTCCACTGTATTCAG
>NC_056740.1:213684239-213691739 GCF_019279795.1 Protopterus annectens
AGGCACACAATCTTTTCCATTTGTCAGTATAAGATTTTCTAGTACTAGGCCTTCTTGCCTCCAAAACGACATCCATCACAAGTTTGCTGAGGGATGGTAAGGGTGAATTTAGGTGATTAGCCACGCTGCAAGATTCAATGTTTGGAGCTGAGTGTGCAGAATTTGGATGTTCTGCTGAGACAGTAAGTAAGGTGTCTGAGGCAGGTGCCACGGTGGAAGGTGTGACACATTGCGCAGGAGTGGGTAACAGTGTTGGCGATGCCAGTCTGGAGCAATCAAAATCATTTTTGGTTTGTCCTGTTTGACTTTTAGTAGAACTATGGAGAGCAGAGGCAGAGGGGGAATGGCATAGACTGATAGGTTTTTCCAGCTGAAGGATAGAGCATCCACTTTCCAGGCTTGTTTGTGTTGAGTTCTTGTGCAGAATTTGTCCAACTGATAGTTCTGGGGTGAGGCAAAAAGATCTATGTCTGGGCTCCCCCATTTGCGTGTCAACATGTTGAAAATCCGTGGTTTCAGTTTCCATTCGTGTGGGTCCATGAGATTTCTGCTTAGTTCATCTGAGAGAGTATTCAGCTTTCCTGGCAGGAATTGAGCTTGTAGTTGTACTTGATAGGCCAAGGCCGTGTTCCACAATGCCATGGCTAGTCTTCAAAGGGGATAGCAGTGTGTACCCCCCCTGCTTGTTTATGTACCACATAACCGTGTTGTCTGTCCTTATCATTAACTGTCCTGGATGAAGGTAGTCCTTGAAGGCTGTCAGTGCATTCTGTACAGCTAGCATTTCTTTTTGATTGATGTGAAGGTGCATTTGATTTGGGCTTCATTTCCCCTGAATGCACTTCCCTGCCAGATGTGTTCCCCAAGCATAGTCTGATGCGTCTGTAGTTAGGGTTTGGGTGGCAGGGGGTGGTGTGAATGGTAGTCCCTTGTTTTGGTGGCAGGCCTCTGCCCACCATAGGAACTCCAGTTGCAGGCAAGGTATGATAGGAATCATTGTTTCCAGGCTGTGACGATGCTGACTCCATAGATTTTTTTTTTTTTTTAAGTACCACTGAAGTTTCCTCATATGCAGTCTTGCATATGGAATTAGAAGACTGCAGGAGGCCATGAACCCCAAGGCTTGCAGTATTTGCCTTGCAGAAAGCAGGGTTTCTGTGGCCACCTGTTTGAAGTGCGTTACCAAATGAATTTGCTTCTCAGGCATAAGGAAAGCCATCTGGGCAGTTGTATTCAAGCTTGCACCCAGGAATGTAATTTTTTGAGAGGGTACCAGTTGTGATTTCTTTTCGTTTATAGTGTACCCTAGACAAGTTAGAACCCTTTTTACAAATGCCAGATGGTTTAGAAGAGTGTCCTTGTTTTCTGCCTGAATTAGACAATCATCCAGGTACGGATATATTTGAATATTTCTTTGCCTGCAAAATGCAATTACTGGAGCCAGGTACTTTGTAAAGACCCTGGGCGCAGTAGATAAGCCAAAGGGCAGTGCAGAGAACTGGTAATGCAAGTAGCCTGCTATGAAGCGGAGGTATCTTCTGCAAGGTTCTCCAATTGGGATATGCAGGTAAGCCTCTTTTAAATATAGAGATGCCAACCAGGCATCTTTGGCTAGCATAGGAAGTAACTGGTGAAGAGTCAGCATCCTGAATTTTGGAATGTCCAGAAAGGTGTTTAGAGTAGATAAGTCCAGAATTGGACGCCATGATTGGTCTTTTCTGGGTACCAGGAAAAGTCTCGAATAGAAACCTTGTCCCTTTTCTTCTTCTGGTACTGGCTGAATAGCCCCCATGCTCATGAGGAAAAGTACTTGTTTCTTGGCCTCTGCCCACTGATTTGGGGGCAGGTCTGGCCATCCGTTTGGAATTGGCAATGTGTGGAAATGAAATCTGTATCCCTGGGAAACTATATTTAAAACCCATTTGTCCTGGGTTATAAGCTGCCAGTTTCTTGCATGAAGAGCCAGTTTTCCCCCCAAAGGGGCGGCTAAAAGGTAAATGCTTGGTAAGTGTAAAGGAAAGTCATTCAGACTACTTACCATAGGGAGGTGTCTTGTTGTTTCTGGATTTGGAAGAGGAGGCACCCCATTGTTTTGTTCTGAAAGTCCCTTGTGACTGAAACCTGGAGCCTTTGGAATGTCTGGGTTTGACTTGAGTGGCTCTCGAAGGAACTGGAAAGGACCAGTTCTTAGTAGGCCAGTGCCTATTAAATCTTGGAGGTTGCACTTGTAAAATATCTTTCACAGTTTGCATAGATTTAGCTTTATCTTCCATCTTTTTTAAAACTTCTTCAGCCTTATGACCAAAGAGACGGTCCTGTTGTAAAGGAGCATCCAACAATTTTGCTTTAACATGATCAGGCAGATTTAGCTCTTTGAGCCAAGCATGCCTTCTTAGCACAGACCCAGTTACAGCAGCCCTGCAAGAGGCCTCCAAAGAATCAAAACCACATTGCAAAGTATGTTTTCCAACTTGTTCAGCTGAATGCAATAAATCCTGTAAATCTTTGTTTTCCACACAGTCAGAAATTATCATTTTCTGTTTAAGCAGTCCCATGATATGCTGTTGATATTTTAGCATATGAAATTGACAGTTTAAAGCCCTGATTGCCAAGGCTGCAGAAGTGTAAACTTTCTTACCTCATCTATCCAGCGCCCTGGAATCTCTATCAAAAGGGGTAGGATTTTTAGCAGTAGAAGCCTTAATGCCCTTGGGACCCTGAGAAATGGTTTCAGGATCTGCAACAGGATTTTTGAAAAGGAATTTGTGGGAGTCAGGAACCCTGTAGTATCTGTCTGGCTTACAAGGAGCCGGAGGCAGAGAATCAGGACCCTTACTAGATTCTAAAAAACATCACTAACAATGTCTAGAACAGGAGGTATAGCCAAAGGCCTAGGCTGAGGAAGAAAAAGAAAATCCCTAAGTCTCTTTTTAGATTCAGTGAAATCCTGACTTTCCCAGTGGAAATGTTCTCTTAAGGGATGTAAACTTTCCCCAAAAGAAAAATCCTCAGGGGGAGAAGCAGAAGGAATGGAATCTTCTGCATCAGAGTCCTCTTAAGTAGGTATAGAGGATTCCTGTTCATTAGAAGAGTCAGATGAAATAGAATCCTGTTTAGAAGATTCATAATCAATGTCTTGCCTAGGCCTCTTAGAAGGGGGGGGGGGGGGTTGGCTACCCCTGATCAGAGTAATTAAATCTTCAGCCATTTTGATCATTTGTTTTAGGCATAGAAGCCCGAACATGTGGCCCAGGCATCGTTTTTTTTAGGCATAGGTCGAGATTTTGGCCTTAGTTTTAAAGATGGTGTCGGTCTAACATACAAATCTGTAGGCCTGAACACACCCTCAGAAGCCGGTGCCTGCACAGTGGCTCTGGACCCATCCAAGGTAGAGACATCCGTGGGTTCCATAATTTAAGTATCTTGCAGCATACTGGACTCGTAATAGGTCTCAGTAGAAGCCCGCGAATCAGAAGTAGCGGGTTATCAGGGGCTGCAAAAGCGCCTCACTGAGTACCGGCGAACTGGTGATTGGCTTAGGAGAAGCGTCGTCAGCAGTTATGGACCTCAACGGTCTGTCTCGTTTTCTTTGCGTTTTTTAGGTATTCCGGTAGTCGGATTGCTAACTGACATTTCTGGATAATTAAAGCATGAGCCAAAATATTTAAAAGCAAAAATGTACCCATGTTTGATAGTGCGTTGATTAAATAAAGCACAAAACCGACAGCAAGGTACGTTGTTGGTCAGGGCCTAGGCAAGGAATACAGTACAAATGAAAATCCTTATGAGGTATTTGATTCCCACAAGTAATGCAATTATTCACTTTTACTGACATCGGTAAGGAGCAAGAAAAAGATTCCCCAATGGGGTACTTAGTGTTTTAGTTTAAGACTTCAGATCTGAAACTCTGAAACGGAAATTTCTGGAGTCGGCCGACCGGCACTAGCAAACTGCTTCTGCTTCGGGCACCGCACGGCAAGAAAGGCTGATGTAATGGCATCAGCTGCATGTTTTGTACTCCTGACAACCTGACATCATGGAAGAAGGGACAGCAACCGACCAAGGACCCAAGACCTTGTTAATCAGGCCGACTGAGGGCAACTTGCCAGCAGATTACCCAAATGTAATGACTGCAACAGTGAAACACGAAGAATATTCATTGTTTCCAGGCTGTGACAATGTTGACTCCATAAACTTTTTAAGTACCACTGAAGTTTTCTCATATGCAGTCTTGCATATGGAATTAGAAGAATGCAGGAGGGTATGAACCCCAAGGCTTGCAGTATTTGTCTTGCAGATGGCAGGGTTTTGAAGGCCTCCTGTTTAAAGCAGGTTACCAAATGAATTTGCTTTTCTGGCATGAGGAAAGCCATCTGGGCAGTTATATTCAAGCTTGCACCCAGGAATGTAATCTGTTGAGAGGGTACCAGTTGTGATTTCTTTTTGTTTATGGTGTACCCTAGACAAGTTAGAACCCTTTTTACAAACGCCAGAGGTATGGCCTAGTTTTCTGCCTGAATTAGACAATCATCCAGGTATGGATATATCTGAATATTTCTTTGCCTGCAAAATGCAATTACTGGAGCCAGGCACTTTGTGAATACCCTGGGCGCAGTAGACAAGCCAAAGGGCAGTGTAGAGAACTGATAATGCAAGTAGCCTGCTTTGAAGCATAGGTATCTTCTGCAAGATTCCCTGATTGGGATATGCAGGTAAGCTTCTTTTAAATCTAGGAGATGCCAACCAGGCATCCTTGCCTAGCATAGGAAGTAACTGGTGAAGAGTCAGCATCTTGAATTTTGGAATGTCCAGAAAGGTGTTTAGAATAGACAGGTCCAGAAATGGATGCCATGGTTTGTCTTTTCTGGGTACCAGGAAAAGTCTGGAATAGAAACCTTGTCCCTTTTCCTCTTCTGGTACCGGTCGAATAGCCCCAATGTTTAAGAGGGAAAGTACTTGCTTCTGAGCCTCTGCCAACTGATTTGGGGGCAGGTCTGGCCACCCGTTTGGAGTTGGCAACGTGTAGAAATGAAATCTGTATCCCTGTGACACTATATTTAAAACCCATTTGTCCTGGGTTATGATTTGCCATTTATTTGCATGAAGAGCAATCTTTCCCCCCAAAGGGGCGGCTGAAAGTTAAGTGCTTGGTAATTTTAAAGGAAAGTCACTGACACTGTTTACCATAGGGGAGTGTCTTGTTATTTCCAGATTTGGATGTGGAAGCACCCCATTGCTTAGGTCTGAGAGTCCCTTGGGACTGAAACCTGGTGCTTTTGGTATGTCTGGGATTGGCTTGAGTGGATCTGGAAGGAGCTGGAAAGGACCAGTTCTTAGTAGGCCAGTGCCTACTAAATCTTGGAGGTTGCACTTGTAAGAAATCTTTCACAGTTTGCATAGATTTAGCTTTATCTTCCGTCTTTTTTAGAATTTCTTCAGCCTTACTGCCAAAACAGGCGGTCCTGATTTAAAGGAGCGTCCAACAATTTTGCTTTAACATGATCAGGCAGAGATTGCTCCTTAAGCCAAGCATGCCTTCTAAGCGCAGACCCAGTAACAGTAGCCCTGCAAGAGGTCTCTAAAGAATCAAAATCACATTGCAAAGTACGTTTTCCAACTTGTTCAGCTGAATGCAATAAATCCTGTAAATCTTTATTTTCCACACAGTCAGAAATCATCATTGTCCGTTTAAGCAGTCCCATGAGATGCTGTTGATATTTTAGCATATGAAATTGACAGTTGAAAGCCCTGATTGCCAAGACTGCAGAAGTATAAACCTTTTTACCCTATCTATCCAGCGCCCCTGGAGTCTCTATCAGAAGGGGTAGGATTTTTAGCAGTAGAAGCCTTAATGCCATTGGGCCCCTGAGAAATGGTTTCTGGGTCCGCAACAAGATTTTTGAAAAGGAACTTGCGGGACTCAAGAACCCTGTAGTATCTGTCAGGTTTACTAGGAGCCAGAGGCAGGGAATCAGGGGCCATACTGGATTCCAAGAACACATCATTAACAATGTCTAATACAGGAGGTATAGCCAAAGGCCTATGCTGAGGAAGAAGAAGGAAATCCCTAAGCCTCTTTTTGGATTCAGAAAATTCCTGACTTTCCCAGTGGAAATGCTCCCTTAAGGTATGTAAAGTTTCCCCAAAAGAAAACTCCTCAGGGGGGGGAAGCAGAAGGAATGGAATCCTTTGCATCAGAGTCCTCATATGTAGGTATGGACAAATTCAGGTCATTAGAATAGTCAGAAGCTTAAGAGTCTTGATCAGAAGATTCATAGTCAAGCTCAGCCCTAGGCCACTTAGAAGGGGGGGGGGTTGACTACCCCCGATTAGAGTAATTAAATCTTCAGCCATTTTGATCATTTGTTTTTTAGGCATAGGGGCCTGAACATGTGGCCTGGGAGTCAGTTTTTTAGACAGAGATCGAGATTTAGGCTTTAATATTGAAGATGGAGTCAGTTTAATATGCAAGTCTGTAGGCCTGAATGCACCCTCAGAAGCCGGTGCCTGCACAGTGGCTCCGGACCCATCCAAGGTAGAGACATCCGTGGGTTCCATAGGTGAAGCATCTCACGGCATACCGGACTCCGAATGGGTCTCAGTAGAGGCCTGCGAATCAGAGGAAGCAGGTATCAGGGGCTGCAAAAACACCTCACTGAGTACCGGCGAACTGACGAATGGCTTAAGAGAAGCGTCATCGGCAGTTTTGGACCTCGACAGCCTGTCTGTCTTTTTCTTTGCGTTTTTTTTTTTTTGGAATTCCGGTAGTCGGATGGCTAACCTAAGTCATTTCTGTATAATTAAACCGTGAACCAAAATATTTAGAGGCAAAAATGTACCGACAACGGATAGTACGCCGATTAAATAAAGCGCAAAACCTACAGCAAGGTACGTCGTGGTCAGGGCCTAGGCAAGGAATACAGTACAAATGAAAATCTTTATGAGGTATTTGCTTCCCACAAGTAATGCAATTATTAACTTTTACGGACATCAGTAAGGAGCAAGAAAAAGTTTCCCCAACGGGGTAGTTAGCTTTAAGATGAAGACTTCAGTTCTGAAACTCGAAAACGAAAATTTCAGGAGTCGGCCGACCAGCACTTGCGAACTGCTTCTGCTTCGGGCACCGCACGGCAAGAAAGACTGATGTAATGGCGTCGGCTGCATGTTTTATACCCCTGACAACCTGATGTCATGGAAGAAGGCACAGCAACCGACGCAGGACCCAAGACTTTGTTAATAAGGCCGACTGAGGGCAACCTGCCAGCAGATTACCCAAATGTAACAAATGCAACAGTGAAACACGAAGAACATCATGCCGGAGGAATAGATTCCTGTCCCAGAGACTTCCCATACTCTGGAACAAACTACCTATAAACAAAGCTCCTCATTAGCACTCTTCAAGAAAAATCTTAATGATTGAATGGGAAATAGGAAATTCACCCTGGGGATCACTTCTGTGGCTCTGCTGGACAGTGGCACACGAAAATAATTTTCTTGGGT